>NC_047112.1:112279211-112514211 GCF_902500255.1 Thalassophryne amazonica
TCAAGCATGTCTGACGTAAAAACATATGAATGAAATCCATATAGTTTTTGAAAAAAATAAAAAGAACCGTTACTTTATTGACAGCCCTCGTATTACTAGGCAGCACTCTGCAATTATTTTATTTTCCAGTTTGTATAATGTTACAATAAATTGTTGGTTTAAACAACAAGCAAATTTAGATTTTGCATTTTGTTCCCATACTGTACAGAAAATCAACTGAACCATGACCTCAAAACCCAGGTAGGTATCGAACCATGATTTTGTGTATCATTACACCCCTAAGACAGACAGACACACACACACTCACACTAGCGTGTTACCTGTGGGGGTCCATGGGCTCTAGATTGGGTGGTGTTTATAAAAAGTGTTTACAAAATAGGTAGTTGACATTTTTCAAGGGTGGCAATAAATTATGCAAAGTTTCTGTAACGATTTGGAATGACGTGTGACTCCAGAATGTAATTATCAATGTCTATTGTTCACTGTTGTCTATGGGGTTAAAATTGTCTCATTAATATTTGTAAATGCACGCAGGGTGATCTACAAATAATCATTGATTTGCAAATGTGTTCAGATATCCACAAATGCAAAATTCATATTTGTAACTTATAAATTGGTACTTTGCAAATAATGTTGTATTTGCAAATATAAATCTTAATTTGTAAAATAAAAAAAAAAATAAAAAAAATTTCATTTGTAAAACTGGAAATTGTTTTGTGAATTGAGTTCAGCATTTGTGGATCACCATTACACGCATTCATCGCTTTCCTCTGTGACGTAATTTGAGACATTCCTTTCGCGAAAGCAATCAATCAATCAATCAATTTTATTATATAGCGCCAAATCACAACAAACAGTTGCCCCAAGGCGCTTATATTGTAAGGCAAGGGCATACAATAATTACGTAAAAACCCCAATGGTCAAAACGACCCCCTGTGAGCAAGCACTTGGCAACAGTGGGAAGGAAAAACTCCCTTTTAACAGGAAGAAACCTCCAGCAGAACCAGGCTCAGGGAGGGGCAGTCTTCTGCTGGGACTGGTTGGGGCTGAGGGAGAAATCCACACAGATCCACAAACAAATGCCTACTGATTCACAAATACACACTCACGCACACTGGATATTCACTAGATGGCAGAGTGGTTCCATTCATTGATGTTGCAGGCTGAAACTATATGCTCTCGGATGAGAGAAGACCAACATTTCAGAATAAATCATTTCACATTACCGTAATGGAAGCGTCTGATGGATGGGTATGTATGTGGTGATATTGTCTGCAAGGGTCAATTATTTTTTAAAATTATGTGTCCGCAGATTTCATCATGGGAGGGGGGTGGGGGGTGTTAGTGTTGTACTCTTTAACGCAGTGGTTCAAATAATTGTATTAAACAGCATTGCGCCTGTGCGCACTCCGTGACACAGACATGCTGCAAAATTCTTCTTTTAAAAACTTGAAAGTTCTAAAAGTTTGCAATGTCCACATGCTACATTTACCTAAGCTTCGCACAGGAACCACACAGTGTCACTGCAGCAACCAACCAGTCCCGCTTTATGACAATTGTCGCAACAGCCAGGCTTTCAGTAGCATTTATTCTCCTCGAAACTCTGCGGATCCGAGGAAACTGATTTGTATCTGTAACACACAGATCAGTGTCCGCAGACTTATAAAACTTGCATGATGTCGTAAAAAAAGAACGCTTTGCGATAAGCATTTTAAAAACTCAGTAACGATCACGATTAAAGAGTCATCCGGGAGCATATAGTTTCAGCTTGCCACATCAATGAAAGGACCCACCTGCCATCTAGTGGATATCCAGTGTGCGTGAGTGTGTACAACCCCTGGCAAAAATTATGGAATCACCGGCCTCGGGAGGATGTTCTTCAGTTGTTTAATTTTGTAGAAAAAAAGCAGATCACAGACATGACACAAACTAAAGTCATTTCAAATGGCAACTTTCTGGCTTAAGAAACACTACAAGAAATCAGGAAAAAAAATTGTGGCAGTCAGTAATGGTTACTTTTTTAGACCAGAGGGAAAAAAAATATGGAATCACTCAATTCTGAGGAAAAAATTATGGAATCATGAAAAACAAAGAACGCTCCAACACATCACTAGTATTTTGTTGCACCACCTCTGGCTTTTATAACAGCTTTGCAGTCTCTGAGGCATGGACTTAATGAGTGACAAACAGTACTCTCATCACTCTGGCTCCAACTTTCTCTGATTGCTGTTGCCAGATCAGCTTTGCAGGTTGGAGCCTGTCATGGACCATTTTCTTCAACTTCCACCAAAGATTTCAATTGATTAAGATCTGGACTATTTGCAGGCCATGACATTGACCCTATGTGTCTTTTTGCAAGGAATGTTTTTGCTCTATGGCAAGATGCATTATCATCTTGAAAAATGATTTCATCATCCCCAAACATCCTTCCAATTGATGGGATAAGAAAAGTGTCCAAAATATCAACGTAAACTTGTGCATTTATTGATGATGTAATGACAGCCATCTCCCCAGTGCCTTTACCTGACATGCAGCCCCATATCATCAATGACTGTGTTAATTTACATGTTTTCTTCAGGCAGTCATCTTTATAAATCTCACTGGAACGGCACCAAACAAAAGTTCCAGCATCATCACCTTGCCCAATGCAGATTCGAGATTCATCACTGAATATGACTTTCATCCAGTCATCCACAGTCCACGATTGCTTTTCCTTAGCCCATTGTAACCTTGTTTTTTTCTGTTTAGGTGTTAATGATGGCTTTCGTTTAGCTTTTCTGTATGTAAATCCCATTTCCTTTAGGCGGTTTCTTACAGTTCAGTCACAGACGTTGACTCCAGTTTCCTCCCATTCATTCCTCATTTGTTTTGTTGTGCATTTTTGATTTTTGAGACATATTGCTTTAAGTTTTCTGTCTTGACGCTTTGATGTCTTCCTTGGTCTACCAGTATGTTTGCCTTTAACAACCTGTTGTTTGTATTTGGTCCAGAGTTTAGACACAGCTGACTGTGAACAACCAACATCTTTTGCAAACATTGCATGATGATTTACCCTCTTTTAAGAGTTTGATAATCCTCTCCTTTGTTTCAGTTGACATCTCTCGTGTTGGAGCCATGATTCATGTCAGTCCACTTGGTGCAACAGCTCTCCAAGGTGTGATCACTCCTTTTTAGATGCAGACTAACGAGCAGATCTGATTTGATGCAGGTGTTAGTTTTGGGGATGAAAATGTACAGGGTGATTCCATAATTTATTCCTCAGAATTGAGTGAGTCCATATTTTTTTCCCTCTGTCTAAAAAAGTAACCGTTACTGACTACCACAATTATTTTTCCTGATTTCTTATAGTGTTTCTTAAAGCCAGAAAGTTGCCATTTGAAATGACTTTAGTTTTGCGTCATGTCTGTGATCTGCTTTTTTTTCTACAAAATTAAACAACTGAATGAACATCCTCTGAGGCCGGTGATTCCATAATTATTGCCAGGGGTTGCATTTGTGAATCAGGAGGCATTTGTTTGTGGATCTGTGTGGGATTTCGCGAAAGAATGTCTCAAAATTACGTCGCATAGGAAAGCGATGAATGTGTGTAACTGGTGGATCCACAAATGCTGAAACTCAATTCACAAATACAATTTCCAGTTTTACAAATGTATTTTTTTTTTTTAACAAATTAAGTTTTATATTTGCAAATACAACATTATTTGCAAGACCAATTTACAAGTTACAAATATCAAATTTGCATTTGTGGATATCTGAACACATTGCAAATCAATGATTATTTGTAGATCACTCTGCGTGCATTTACAAATATTAATGAGACAATTTTAACCCCATAGTTGTCACGTAATATCCATAATTTCTCCAAAAAAATTTTGTACTATCAATGTTCCGTTTTGGAGGTGTTCATCCTTAAACCAAAATACATACCAAATGACAATATCAGCTCTCCCCCCAGTTTCTCCATGTTCGAAGGTATATACATACACACACACACACACGCGCATGCATGTTTATAAACCATTAACTTTAACTAGTAATGACTTCCATGACTTTCTTTGCTAACAAAATTTAAACTATTAGAGAAAAAATTACTCATAACCATCCCAAAGACGTATCGTTATCTTTGGCTGCTTTCAGTGATGCCGGTATTTGGTTAGACTCTTTCTCTCTGATTGTCTGTCTGAGTTATTTTCATTAGTTACTTCATCCAAACCTCCACATGTTTATTAGACCCCATTCCTACCAGGCTGCTCAAGGAAGCCCTACCATTATTTAATGCTTCGATCTTAAATTATGATCAATCTATCTTTGTTAGTTGGCTAGTACCACAGGCTTTTAAGGTGGCAGTAATTAAACCATTACTTAAAAGCCATCACTTGACCCAGCTATCTTAGCTAATTATAGGCCAATCTCCCAACCTTCCTTTTCTCTCAAAAATTCTTGAAAGGGTAGTTGTAAAACAGCTAACTGATCATCTGTCAGAGGAATGGTCTATTTGAAGAGTGTCAGTCAGGTTTTAGAATTCATCATAGTACAGAAACAGCATTAGTGAAGGTTACAAATGATCTTCTTATGGCCTCGGACAGTGGACTCATCTCTGTGCTTGTTCTGTTAGACCTCAGTGCTGCTTTTGATACTGTTGACCATAAAATTTTATTACAGAGATTAGAGCATGCCATAGGTATTAAAGGCACTGCGCTGCGGTGGTTTGAATCATATTTGTCTAATAGATTACAGTTTGTTCATGTAAATGGGGAATCTTCTTCACAGACTAAAGTTAATTATGGAGTTCCACAAGGTTCTGTGCTAGGACCAATTTTATTCACTTTATACATGCTTCCCTTAGGCAGTATTATTAGACGGTACGGTTACGCAGATGATACCCAGCTTTATCTATCCATGAAGCCAGAGGACACACACCAATTAGTTAAACTGCAGGAATGTCTTACAGACATAAAGACATGGATGACCTCTAATTTCCTGCTTTTAAATTCAGATAAAACTGAAGTTATTGTACTTGGCCCCACAAATCTTAGAAACATGGAGTCTAACCAGATCCTTACTCTGGATGGCATTACCCTGACCTCTAGTAATACTGTGAGAAATCTTGGAGTCATTTTTGATCATGATATGTCCTTCAATGCGCATATTAAGCAAATATGTAGGACTGCTTTTTTGCATTTGCGCAATATCTCTAAAATTAAAAAGGTCTTGTCTCAGAGTGATGCTGAAAAACTAATTCATGCATTTATTTCTTCTAGGCTGGACTATTGTAATTCATTATTATCAGGTTGTCCTAAAAGTTCCCTGAAAAGCCTTCAGTTAATTCAAAATGCTGCAGCTAGAGTGCTGACAGGCACTAGAAGGAGAAAGTGTATTTCACCCATATTGGCCTCTCTTCATTGGCTTCCTGTTAATTCTAGAATAGAATTTAAAATTCTTCTTCTTACTTATAAGGTTTTGAATAATCGGTCCCATCTTATCTTAGGGACCTCATAGTACCGTATCACCCCAATAGAGCGCTTCGCTCTCAGACTGCAGGCTTACTTGTAGTTCCTAGGGTTTGTAAGAGTAGAATGGGAGGCAGAGCCTTCAGCTTTCAGGCTCCTCTCCTGTGGAACCAGCTCCCAATTCAGATCAGGGAGACAGACACCCTCTCTATTTTAAGATTAGGCTTAAAACTTTCCTTTTTGCTAAAGCTTATAGTTAGGGCTGGATCAGGTGACCCTGAACCATCCCTTAGTTATGCTGCTATAGACTTAGACTGCTGGGGGGTTCCCATGATGCACTGAGTGTTTTTTCTCTTTTTGCTCTGTATGCACCACTCTGCATTTAATCATTAGTGATTGATCTCTGCTCTCTTCAACAACATGTCTTTTTCCTGATTCTCTCCCCTCAGCCCCAACCAGTCCCAGCAGAAGACTGCCCCTCCCTGAGCCTGGTTCTGCTGGAGGTTTCTTCCTGTTAAAAGGGAGTTTTTCCTTCCCACTGTCGCCAAGTGCTTGCTCACAGGGGGTCGTTTTGACCGTTGGGGTTTTTCTGTAATTATTGTATGGCTTTTGCCTTACATTATAAGCGCCTTGGGGCAACTGTTTGTTGTGATTTGGCGCTATATAAATAAAATTGATTTGATTTGATCTGTGAGGCATTAATTTTGTTGGTTTGGAACCAAGATTTTGCTTGTTTACTAGTGTGCTTGGGGTCATTGTCTTGTTGAAACACCCATTTCAAAGGCATGTCCGCTTCAGCATAAGGCAACATGACCTCTTCAAGTATTTTGACATATCCAAACTGATCCATGATACCTGGTATGCTATATATAGGCCCAACCCATAGCAGTAGAAACATCCCCATATCATGATGCTTGCACCACCATGCTTCACTGTCTTCACTATGAACTGTGGCTTGAATTCAGAGTTTGGGGGTCGTCTCACAAACTGTCTGCGGCCCTTGGACCCAAAAAATGTAAGGATGAAGCCAGCACCTGTTGAACATGCTTTTCTCTTTGAAAGACTGAGGAAAATGGGACGTGCAAGACATTGTTCAGAAGAACAGTGTAGTTTGATTAAAAAGTTGATTGGAGAGGGGAAAACATACGCAGGTGCAAAAAAATTATAGGCTGTTCATCTACAATGATCTCCAATGCTTTAAAATGGACAAAAAAAAAAAAAAAAAAAAAAACAGACGCGTGGAAGAAAACGGAAAACAACCATCAAAATGGATAGAGGAATAACCAGAATGGCAAATGCTCACACACTGATCAGCTCCAGGATGATCAAAGACAGTCTGGAGTTACCTGTAAGTGCTGTGACAGTTAGAAGACGCCTGTGTGAAGCTAATGTATTTGCAAGAATCCCCGACAAAGTCCCTCTGTTAAATAAAAGACATGCGCAGAAGAGGTTACTGCCGCGACGCGCGGAATTCCTCCGCTCCTCTTTCCATGACAAAAACTCCTGTAACAGTGGAATGTGCCGTTCATTTCCAAACTGGACGCTGTGTTTTATCCGGGACATCCTCTGACTAGCACAGGAATTGTGGAAGACGTGGACATCAGCACTTTTTCGGCACATTGAGACAGACGTGCAGAGAAATTCCATGCGTCGCGGTGCAGCCGCATGGCGCAAAGCAACGCCATGATGAAGCCTCACAGGACATGTTCTGGCATGTCCAGGCTCATCCACAATTTCTCGGTTAGTCACACGACTGAAAACCCACCGACAGCCGTCTGAAAGCCATCTCAAAGCCGTCCTGTGAGACCAACATGGAGGTGGTTTTGTGCCGCGCCATGAACGGCACGGTGGCGCAATCCTCCGCTTTTCTTTCCATGAAACAAAACTCCTGTAACAGTGGAATGTGCCGAAAAAGTACTGATGTCCACGTCTCCTGCCATTTTTGTGTAAGTCAGACGATGTCCCGGATCAACAAAGCCTTCACATTGGAAATGATCTGGTTGTTTCAGCGGGGTTTCAGCCTGTCGATCGGCGCTCGGAGTGCGGCGCACTCTCAGCAGCTGTGGGTGGTCTTTAAACCGGCTGGAGCACTCCTTAATCTGTGTAATCCCCATAAATCGTCCCTCAAAGCCATTTGAATTTTCCGAATGGTGTCCACCTGGAGGTCTCTCACAGTTTCTGGAAAAAATTGATGCAGCAACGCTCCAAATCATTCAGACATTTATTCGCAATAAAAATCCGACAAGAGGTTTGGACCACTGCTCACACAAAGCCTGCTCACAGGCGAATGACGCAACCGACAGGCGTGAAAAAACTCACGCATGTGCACGAAGGTTCAAGCTTGGATGATACAATCACATGTGATTCAAATCCATATGGTTTTTGAAAAAAATAAATAAATAAAAAGGTCGGATACTTTTCAAACAGACCTCGTATCTATCATATCAGTTTAGTTTAAGTGTCATGTTGCTATTACCATGAGATAAGATAAGATAATCTTATAGTCCCACAATGAGGAAATTTACAATCTTGCAGCAGCACAGGGACAGTCACAGAACAACAGCGTAAGTATGCAGAAACTGTGCAGGAAAACAATATATACGCAATAGAATAGCTTACACTACATTCAAGCAGAAAGAATGCTTTGTAATATTGCACATGAGTATTCAAGTGATGTTGTACACAAGTGTACAAGTGTTATTGCACAGAATGTGAAGTATTACTGCAAATGGCTAGAAGACTGTTACTTCGATGATATTAATGATTTGAGTGATCTGAGTACATTGGGAACAGTGCTGGTTGTGGAGTCTGATCGCAGAAGGAAGGAAGGAAATTCGGTATTGCTCCTTCATGCACTTTGGGTGGAGCAGCCTGTCACTGAAGGAGCATTTTAGTGCAATCAGGGTGTCACACATGGGGTGGGAGGTTTCTTCAGCGGGGATAACAGCTTAGCCATCACCCTCTATTTTCCAAACTTAAGACGCTCTTATTTTCCCTTTCGTATGGCTAGCATACAGACATAGTATAGTTCTATGCTTTTTGCTCTTTTAATTAATTTTATTAGGAAACGGAGCGTGCCGCAGCCTCAACTTTACCTAAATTCTGGGTCTTTTAGTGACGCTTAGGACTAGTGGCTGGTGATCACCTTAGTATCCTGTTTTTCTTGTTGTTTAACACTGGCAAATTACTGTATTTCTGGTCTTTCTGATGCCTGATTCTGTTTTTTCTCTGTTTTAGGTGCAGCTCCATCCAGAGATGGGTGTGGTATCTGTGCTGGAGACCCTCCTGTCCTATGCACCAACAGCATTTCCTGTATATTCGTTTTGTGAATTGTTCTGTAATTTATGTTTGTAGCATGGCCCAAGCAGAGGGTCACCACTTTGAGTCTGGTCTGCTTGAGGTTTCTTCCTCAAAGGGAGTTTTTCCTTACCACTGTTGCTCTGGGGGTTAGTAAGGTTAGACCTTACTTGTGTGAAGCGCCTTGAGGCAACTCTGTTGTGATTTGGCGCTATATAAATGAAAATAAATTGAAATTGAAAATCCTCCTTTCTCCCACCTCCTACACTGAGTACAGGGGACTTCCCAGGACAGAGCTGGTCTTCCTAATCACTTTGTCAAGGCTCGTCCTCTCAGCACTTGTGATACTGCTGCTCCAGCAGACCACTCTGGAAAAAAATGGCTGATGCTACAACAGAGACAAAGAAGGTTCTCAAGAGCGCCCCCTGCACTCCAAAGGACATGAGTCACCTCAGCAGGTCGAGTCTGCTCTGGACTTCCTTATAAGCCACTTTCAAGTTTCAGGGCTGCAGGGGCTGCTGGGTAAGTTCAAAGTTTAAGTCATACAAGCCATGCAACAGCTTTTTCCATCCAAAGCTAGACTAACAAATAATGCCAGAGACCCCCACGACCATAAAGTACAGATTGGTCATCCCTGCACTGAAAAGTACCGGACATCTGTACTTCTATCGCCTGTTTTTTTTTTTTTTTGTACTGTCTCATTTCATTACTTTATTTATTTAACAGTGAATATAGTTTTGCCTATTTGACACTTACTTCTTACAGAAGTTTTTTCATTTCTTTTCTTATTGTTTATGCACCAATAACACCAGCTTTATATATATCTACACATACATACACACACACACACGCTGTATATACATATAAACATACAAACTATGTGCCATTCAGCTGAACATGACTTATTTTCACATGTAAACGTATATGGGAGTGATCTTACCTGCAGATGTTCGCCAACATAGTGTAAGCAGCAATAAGCAGATGGTGGACCTCATCATTCTCTTACTGCGCTGCAGCTTCTAAAACAAGGAACGTGGGCAAAAAGGCCTTTTGTGCCGCTTTTCACTAATTCTGGGTCAGTGAAATTCCACCTGTAAAGTGAACAAAAGCAGAAAAGAAGTGTGTTGTATTTTAGAAGAAACAGGATGGAACTGGGTTCTGCTGAATATTCCGTATGGGAGTGATGGTCCTGTCGCACCTTGATTTAGCCTGCGTATGTCAAAGTTTTAAAAATACGTACGTTTAATAAGTTTTTTTTTTTTTACACATATTTTTGACATTATATTTTTATTATTTTTGACGCATGCCAGTGTATGGGCTCATACGAGGTCTGTCCAAAAAGTAATGGACCTTTTAATTTTTTTCAAAAGCTATATGGATTTGAATCACATGTGATTGCATCAGCCAAGCTTGAACCTTCGTGCGCATGCGTGAGTTTTTTCACGCCTGTCGGTTGCGTCATTCGCATGTGGGCAGGCTTTGAGTGAGCACTGGTCCACCCCAATCATCGGATTTTCATTGTCAGAGAAATGTCTGAATGATTTGGAGCTTTGCTGCATCAAATTTTTCCAGAAACTGTGAGAGACAGCCAGGTGGACACCATTCGCTAAATTCAGATGGCTTTCAGGGACGATTTTATGGGGATCACACAGATTGAGGAGTGTTACAGCCGGTTTAAAGACCGCCCACAGCGGCTGATCGACAGCCTCAAAAGACATTTCCAAACTGAACACTGTGTTGATACGGGACGTCGTCCGACTACCACAGAAATGGCAGAAGACGTGGACATCAAGACTTTTTCAGCACATTCCACTGTTACAGGAGTTTTTGTCATGGAAAGACAAAAAGACAGACACCCTCTCTACTTTTAAGATTAGGCTTAAAACTTTCCTTTTTGCTAAAGCTTATAGTTAGGGCTGGATCAGGTGACCCTGAACCATCCCTTAGTTATGCTGCTATAGACGTAGACTGCTGGGAGGTTCCCATGATGCACTGTTTCTTTCTCTTTTTGCTCTGTATGCACCACTCTGCATTTAATCATTAGTGATCGATCTCTGCCCCTCCACAGCATGTCTTTTTCCTGGTTCTCTCCCTCAGCCCCAACCAGTCCCAGCAGAAGACTGCCCCTCCCTGAGCCTGGTTCTGCTGGAGGTTTCTTCCTGTTAAAAGGGAGTTTTTCCTTCCCACTGTAGCCAAGTGCTTGCTCACAGGGGGTCATTTTGACCGTTGGGGTTTTACATAATTATTGTATGGCCTTCATACATTTCCCTGACAATGAAAATCTAATGAGGGGGGTGGACCAGTGCTCACTCAAAGCCTGCCCACAGGTGAATGACACAACCGACAGGCGTGAAAAAACTCGCATGTGCACAAAGGTTCAAGCTTGGCTGATGCAATCACACATGATTCAAATCCATATAGTTTTTGAAAAAAATAAAAAGGTCCGTTACTTTTTGGACAGACCTCGTATGTAGGCCATAAATTGTCGGTACGTTATGCATTGCTGACACATTACTTGTAAGTTACACAAATTGCAATACAATGCATCCAGGAAATATTCACAGCGCTTCACTTTTCCTACATTTTAAGTTACAGCCTCATTCCAAAATTTATTAAATTAATTTTTTCCCTCAAAATTGTACACACAATACCACATAATGCCAATGTGAAAAAAAGTTTTGGAAATTTTGCAAATATAATTAAAAATACAGAAAAATAAATAATATCATGTGTACATAAGTATTCGCAGCCTTTGCCATGAAGGTCACAACTGATCTCAGATGCATCCTGTTTCCACTGATCATCCCTGAGATGTTTCTGCAGGTTAACTGGAGTCCACATGGGGCAAATTAAGTTGACTGGACATGATTTGGAAATGCATACACCTGTCTACATATAAGGTCCCATAGATGACAGCGCATGAACCAAGCAAGTGGTCAAAGAAATTGTCTGCAGACTTCCAAGACAGGATTGTCTCAAGGCACAAATCTGGGGAAGGGTACAGAAACATTTCTGCTGCTTTGAAGGTCCAAATGAGCACAGTGGATGAGCACAGCATAATCCGTAAAAGGAAGAAGTTCAGCTCCACCAGGATTCTTCCCAGAGCTGACCGCCATAGCCTCGCCTGATAGAATGATCTGGCCAAACATGGACGCAGTGAGCTCCTCACCTGTTGTCTCAACCGATGACCTTGCTGCCATCAAAAACTTTTTTCTGAAATCAACATTCTTTTGATTGTTTTCGCTCCTGCTTCACACCAGGGAAGAAGTTTGGTTACCTCGGCCAAGCTTTGGACCTGGTTGAGGAAAACACTTGGTTGTATAAATTTTTCCCAGACTTGGAAAGTCTGGATGAGTTTTTTGCTGCAGGAAGACTCCAGTCCCTAAACCTTAAACCTAGTTACAGCGCTTTCTGAAAGACTTCTAGTGTAATGAAACTTATTCCCCACTGCAGGGTAGTCCATCAGGGTAAATGTAAATGTTATTAAGAAATGATCAGACAGAAGGGAGTTTTCAGGGAATACTGTTAAGTCTTCTATTTCCATACCATAAGTCAGAACAAGATCTAAGATATGATTAAAGTGGTGGGTGGACTCATTTACTTTTTGAGCAAAGCCAATAGAGATTAAATGCAGTGTTGAGGCTGTCATTCTCAGCATCTGTGTGGATGTTAAAATCGCCCACTAATTATCTTATCTGAGCTAAGCACTAAGTCAGACAAAAGGTTTGAAAATGCACAGAGAAACTCACAGTAACGACCAGGTGGACGATAGATAATAACAAAAAAAACTGGTTTTTGGGACTTCCAATTTGGATGGACAAGACTAAGAGTCAAGTTTTCAAATGAATTAAAGCTCTGTCTGGGTTTTTGATTAATTAATAAGCTGGAATGGAAGATTGCTGCTAATCCTCCGCCCCGGCCCGTGCTACGAGCATTCTGACAGTTAGTGTGACTCGGGGTGTTGACTCATTTAAACTAACATATTCATTCTGCTGTAACCAGGTTTCTGTAAGGCAGAATAAATCAATTGTATGGCATTGCCTTACAATATAAAGCACCTTGGGGCAACTGTTTGTTGTGATTTGGCGCTATATAAAAAATTGATTGATTGATTGATCAATTATTATATCATTTACCAACAGGGACTTAGAAGAGAGAGACCTAATGTTTAATAGACCACATTTAACTGTTTTAGTCTGTGGTGGAGTTGAAGGTGCTTATTTTTTCTTTTTGAATTTTTATGCTTAAATAGATTTTTGCTGGTTATTGGTGGTCTGGGAGCAGACACCGTCTCTACAGGGATGGGGTAATGAGGGGATGGCAGGGGAGAGAAGCTGCAGAGAGGTGTGTAAGACTACAACTCTGCTTCCTGGTCCCAACCCTGGACCTCACATCTATATCACATATATAGATGGATATCACATTTATTATATTATGCTTTAGTCACAGGGTTTTGTTATTATTTATCGTCAGTGTTTTTTTATCTGATTATGTTCCATTTGTTATGTATTGCAATTTCTGTTTATCAGTTATCTTGTTTCATTAATTGCATTATTCTGTAGTCATCGGGTTTGTTTATTCTCTGTTTGTCCAGTTTTGTTTTCAGTTCTCATGTTCATGCTCTGTCCTGGTTATAGCTGTATTTTTATCTGTCCATGGTTTCTGTTTTTGCCTCATCTTTTTGTTTGCCCCTACACCAGCTCTTGTGTCCTCGTCTGTGACTACGGCTCTTTTTGTTCTGTGTTTTCTACCACTTCCACTCTTGCACCTGCTCACGTGTCTTTGTCTCTTTCATCACTCCACTCTGTTTTCCTGCCTTCACTTTCTTGCACTGTGCATAATCTTTGTCTTCCCGGTCACGCCCCTTCCAGAACTTTCACTGACACCTGCATCTTGTTTAACTGATTACACCACCTGTTATTTAAGCCCTCACAGTCTCACAGCTCACTGCCAGATCATTGTCTCTGTACACCTTCCAGCCCAATCCTTGCTTTGTTCTTGCCTGTAAGTATTTGACTCTGCCTTGTTTTTGACCTTGACTTTGCCTTGCCTCTGATAGCTCTTACACCGTGTTTTTTGACCTGTGCCTGTTTTTTTTTGTACCACGTCTCAGCCTCTTGTCCTTTTGCTATCTTTACATCGCTGCTGGACCACCCGTGGTACCGACCCCTGCCTGTTATTAAACCATTGAACTTTATCAGTCTTGCGAGCTTGCATTTGTGTCACTCTGGTTTGTGCCTCGCCTGATAATTTGGATTTAATAGGCTCATCAATTCCACTTATCGCAGCATTGCAATAGGTAAAACTACAATCTTTGGAGTAATATTAATTCAATAATTATGTAAAGGTCTGGTGGCCTAACCCAAGAGGACTGGAGGAGGGGTGTTTCTCGGCCGTCCACCTAGGTACAGGCCTGCAGAGTGGCTGCTACTCGGATGAAAACATGTTCAAGACCATGTTGAAAACATGTATTCATGTTTAAAGTGCTACCAAGTGGCCAGTGAGAAGCATTTCACGTTTCATCCATCAGAAGCAAAAACTGGTGTTCATTTGAAGTGAAGCAGAGCAAAAGTACACCTTTGAAATGTGAACCACAACACTGCCAGCAAAGCACTGCCAGTTTTCACACACTGATCTTTGCGAGTGGTGTTTACATGATCAAATACTGATCAATGAAACAAATGCCTTGATTTGCTGTGATAAGATCGGGACATCGCCAGTCATGTGTTCTTCTTTGAGGGAAGAATACAAATTTGAAACTGTTTAACTGTCCATCTTTAGACAAAAATGCAAAAAGAAAAGTATGATTTCCAGTTCAGGGTACAAGCAGAATGCCACATTTTCTAAAGTCACCCTTCTACATCACACCGTCCTCCATCACGAGCAGTGTTGCCTCCAATCTCGAGTTTTTTGAAACAGTAATGAACTCATTCACTGTGCGAGACTTGCATACTACGTTTCACACCTTCAATCATGTTTTGAAAAGATTGCTCTCAGTGATGGCAACTGGTGAATGCAGTGCTGTGAACTGGCAGCAAAATCTTATTAAGAGAACCACAGCTTGACCACATTTGCCAGAACATGCAACTTTAGGGTTGTACATTACAGTCGTATCCATGTTGCTTTTTTAAACACAAACTTTTTTTCAACCTTTTAGTGGAAGTACTTTTTGGTGAATGTTTGGTTTCAGTCACCATTTGAGCCGTATGTAGTTTGGCTCAGTGAGCACTGGCTCACAGGATTTAACTCTGTGGAGTCCAGGATATAATTGTGTGTTTTTGACTACTTTTGGTATACTTTCATAATTTACCTTTATAAAAAAAAAAAAAAAAAAAAAAAAAAAAAAAAAAAAAACTTTGCCTTGTTGGGTGACATTTTTTTTTCCAGCACAACCTCAGCTGTGTGACTTTACAGTTTTTCTTTCATTCTGACATACTATATTAACACAGTGAACCTAGATTCAAACAAAACATAATATCCAAATAGGAACAAAACTTGTATAGATTTTTTTTTTTTTACTGTGAAAACCACAAACATGTTTAACACACCATTTTTATAAACTTAGAATATACTGTAAATATGAATTGTAAATTTCAAAACATATCCAAAAATGTAGCGTAAACAAAAGTGCATACAACTGTTTACATTAAATGCAGGAAAAGCTTCAGGTGTGTTTTTTTGTACAATTGTTTCCAAAACAATAAGATGCCACATAAATTATGCCATATAAATCATGAATTATATCATCAGTTTTTTGTCAAAATAATTTATTTTGATTATTCATTGGAAAATCTGATAATTGTTTTCAATCCACTACATCCTCAATAATTAAAAGCTGATTAACAAAAACACATCTGTATGAGAAAGTATTTTAAAGTATGAAGGCGTTGTGCCTCCAGAACGACCAGCATCCTGCCCGAGCTGTATTTGGCAGGTGCCTCGAATTAATATCTGGCACGAGTGAATTCAGTTCACTGTGAAACCCAAAGTTTACCTGAATGTTCACAATTTATCCTTATCAAAATAATAGTTTTGGCAGCCTGTTGTAAGGAGAAAAGAAGTATGAGCTGCAAAAGCAGAGTAAAGCAGCGGTTTGAAACATGGACTTTAAGGAGGTCTGGGTCTGACTTGTACAAGTTATGAGACTCTCCAACACAAGCTGGATTATGTAGAAAGAAGACCCATTGCAGGCTAATCTAAACATTACACAAGTCAGAGCTTTCCTAACAAACTTGAGAAGGAACATGTGACTGTTTATGCAGATGCTGCAAGATTACATAAGACAAGAAAATGGTGAAATGGTGGTCCAAGATGGACAGTAGCAAACAGCTGAAAGAAAAGAGAAAAAATTGGTATGCTTACAAGTAACCATCAACAAATAAGTCCATCTGCAACCATAGCGTAAATGAGTTAATAACCAAAATGTATTCATGAGATTGCATTTGATTAAAGATTCTTTTGAAAAATTATTTTTGAGTAATTCAGGAGCATCTGGAGATGTATCTTTTAATGGTAAAGTCCAATTTTTGCCAGTGTGCATTTCAGAGGAAAGGGTATTGGATGCTTAGTGTAGTAAACACTGTCCCCAGCGCCACATTACAACAATGTTGTTTTAGTGTATGTGGAAGAATTGAGAGGAAAGCAGACTACGTGAGTGCATTGTGTTGGAGATCCTGGCATTGTGAGAGAAAGCATGTTTTGCTGTGGGCAGAGCAAACATAGCTTCAGTATCTGAATATACAGCTGCTGTTTGCCTTAAAAACTCCTTGGATATGGCTAAAACCTCAACAGAATGGTAAAATTACTTTCTTTTTTAGAAATAAGCCATGGCATCATTCGGACTGAAAGCATGCAAACGTGAACCGCACTTTCCTGGCGCGCTTGCCAGCGTGCCTCTTACTGAACAACTATTCCTGTGCTACTACAGAATGCAAACAAGGGATTTACACATTGAAATGGAATAAACTGGACATTGTATCTCAACACTTGCAATATCTCACAATCTGAAGCCCCAGAAAAACAATTTTCTGCAACCAACATGCAATTTTCCTTGTTTTCAGTTGGGTGGTAGACCAGAAGCACAGAAATGTTTATTGAAGAGTCAATAACCACAGCTGAATTTTCAAACTAGTTTAGAAGTAGCCACAGGGCTCGAGGCTCAGGAATTTCATTAACCCATTTTACTAATAATGACGGTTAAACACATAAGAAATTGAAATAAAACTTCTTTAAAAGCTTCTGCATAAATAATTGGCTTAATTACGAGTTAACTGAAGGACTATGGCTGTATTTGAAAGGCCTACCTGTAGAACCAGTGCCTTCTTGCATATAAGAGCAGGGATGGTGGTCGGGAAAAAAATTAAATACATAAATACATTTTAAAAACAAAGATTAAGCCAATGAAGTAAAAAAAAAAAAAAAAAAAAGTTTATCTCCACAAGTCAGGTTTCTCCTCGGGAGAGGAGAAATAAATAAATTCAAACTACCACAAGTAACTGCAACTACGGTATGAAAACATGCTTGGGATCATATAGGGTTTATATTGTCCAGGAAGACAGCTCAAATTAACACAATTAAATCTGGTCCTAAAGGTCCAACAGAACCTCACAGCACATCTGAAGAACTGATGAATATCATGGAGGCTTCAGGCAGAGATATACCATTAAGGTTGGGTGATATCGATTTATTTAAAAAAAAAAAACAGGATGTTTGCAGTAAGACATCATGCTGGAGGGTTACTTCGTACATTATTTTAAGTTCTTTCAAATGTCTACTCAAACTAAATGTTAAATTATTTACTATGATTAATTTAGTAACATGGCAGCTCAGCTGATCGACCCAAGCAAAAAAACAAACAAACAAACAAAAACAAACCAAAAAAAAGATGTTGTACTTCAAATAACTGCTTCAATAACAGCACTGGAACATGAAGGGAAATGTGTGTGCCATACACAAAGATGCTGACATTTCGTGAGAGGAGCTGCTTCATGAGATCCTAGAAAATGTAATTTGATAGGTCAAGCAGGTTGTGGGTTAGCTTCCTATCGGACATTATTACCATATTTTTGGGAGTATAAGTTGTACTACTTGTCCAAAACTGCTTCATTAAGAAAAAAACTTACATAAGTTGCATCGAAGTACAGGCAGCATTTACTACTTCATGCAACAAAAAGCAAAATGAATTTAATTAATGCATAAATTAACTATACACACAGTTCAGGAGACACAGCTAATGAGTTACTTAAATGGTACCCAGTGTTGTCACTTTGAAAAAGTAATCCAATTACTGATTACTCCTTGAAAAAGTAACGTAGTTACTTATTGATTACTCAATTTTAAAAGTAACAAAGTTACAACCCCCCAACATGAAAACGATAGCCCGTTTTGTCAATACTCACGTTTCTTGACTTCAATGAACATAAATACTTGTTTAATAAAAAAATAAATAAAGACATCTTTCTTGACCTCACATTTAACTGTTGACAGCACTGTAACAGTAAAACTTACCTACATTGTTTGTAATGTAACTATTAAATTATTTCTACATTTTAAAACATTTTAGTTGTTGGAATTATTATTGTAAGTATTATTATTATATTATAGTAGTAGTATTAGAAGTCGTAGTATGAAAAAATGTCTTCAAAGTGGACCTTTATCTAGGGCTGTTGTGGGGAGCCATGCCCTCCCCGTGCCCACATTACTTTCCACATGGATTCACACCTGGCTTGCTGTTTGAGCAGAAGAATGGATAAAGTTTATTTATGCAGAAAACACAACCAGATTGGCAGGTAAGAACATTTTATCAGCGTTTTTTTACGTCATGTCATCCTCAGAAAGAACCTTAGGTGGATCTGAGTGAAAAAAAAGCGTTAGTATTTGCATGTGGTGGATCAGCTGTTTTTAACGAGGACATTCACAGTGCAGCACAGACTTTTAAAGAAAAAAAAAAGCATAAAAATGTCTTTGTAAAATCATAGCTCTAAGCAACACCGCGCTTTGAGAGACAACTGTTTCAACTCAGAGCTGAGCTGCACAGTGGATGCAGCTCCGTGCAGCAGCTCACTGAAGAGAATGAAGTGCACAATTCAGACCTCCCCTGCTTCTCGTTGGGACACCTGTTTTAAAGTTGAGGTTGACACACAATACAAAAATAATAGTGATGCACAGTGACTCAGAGAAGTAACTTTAATCTGATTTGGAAAGATTAAAGCGTTAGATTACTCCGTTACTGAAAAAAGTGGTCAGATTAGAGTAACGCATTACTGGCATCACTGATGGTACCGAGCACAAAACATGAGTAAACTGCTTCTTTAAGCCACTGACCAGACAATCATGTGAGGTGAACGTGCAAAGCAATTAAAGGTTTGACAACTCTTTTTTTAGTACATTTGTGAAAGATAATAAACTCACAAATAATTTTGTTCTTGTTGTTCCCTTTTTGCACAGGACTCTTAAAAGCACTGTCCTTCTTGTTTCACATAATCCAAATGACTTCATTAGAAACTCTGGTCTTCCACTTAATAAAAAGAACAAAAAAAACATTTCTTCCTTCACCTCCTCCACATAATGTCTTTGGAAAAAGAAGAAGAAGAAGGTAGCCTCTGTTAATACATTTGCCTCAGTGTTTGTGACAACCCCATTTTGTGATCAGAAAAATACTGGAATTTATTAGAGTGTCTGTAAAGAGCGTGAGGTCTGCTGTTTGGGAATATACTGGTTCTTCAATTAATGAGTGATGATGGATTATCACACATGGATCAGATGATTTGCGACCATTAACACAGCACAGACTCTATTTGGGAAAACTCTGGTTTTGGTTGTAGATTTCTTTTGTAGGTGGAAAATTTCCATAACTGAATGACAGAGGTACAACAAAGTTCAGTTTAAACCATCTGACCTCTGCATTTATCTGATATGCTTGTATTCCTGTGTTATGCGTTGCAGCAATGAGTGTGAATAGGCGTCCATCTTGTCAGGTAGTTTCTCAACACGTGTTGATGTTGTTTGAAATGAGCACAGGTGCTAACTACGAGGTCTGTGAGAAAAGTATCGTACCTTTTTATTTTTTTCAAAAACTATATGGATTTGATTCATATGTTTTTACGTCAGCCAAGCTTGAACCTTCGTGCACATGCGTGAGTTTTTCCACGTCTGTCGGTTGCGTCATTCGCCTGTGAACACGCCTTGTGGGAGGAGTGGTCCAGCCCCCTCGTCGGATTTTCATTGTCAGGAAATGGCGGAATGATTTGGGCTTTTTTTCCCCATCAGAATTTTTTCAGAAACTGTTAGAGACAAGCAGTTGGGACATGCCTATCTTGGCTTTCAATGCTTACCAGCCCAGTGAGTATAAGAGAAATTGTGGAGAGCTGGGCATGTCCCAACTTGTCCCCTGGCACTCCGAAATGGAGGTGTTCCTTTGTCTCGCTCGATCAGCGAATCGGTCGTGACGCACGAAGCCTCCGCGCGGCTTTCCATGACAAAATCTCTTGTTAAAAGTGAAATCTGCCAGAAAATGGCTGATGTCCAGCTCTTGTGATAACCAGAGAAATTGCTCACAACGGTCCCAGCTCCACACAGCGATCTGTTTAGAAATGATGTGGTGTTTTCTGCCTCTCGATGGTGGCTCAGAGAGCGGCGCTCCGTGCACCATTGTGGGGCGTCCTTAAAGCTGTAGTAACACTCCTTATTCTCTGTGAAGCCCGTAAAATTTTCACCGAAAGCCAGATAAATCTTTCGAATGGTTTCCAGCTGCTTGTCTCTAACAGTTTCTGAAAAAATTCTGATGGAAAAAAAGCCCAAATCATTCCGCCATTTCCTTACAATGAAAATCTGACGAGGGGGCTGGACCACTCCTCCCACAAGGCGTGCTCAGAGGCGAATGACGCAACCGACAGGTGTGGAAAAACTCACGCATGCGCACGAAGGTTCAAGCTTGGCTGACATAAAAACATATGAATCAAATCCATATAGTTTTTGAAAAAATAAAAAGGTACGATACTTGTCTCACAGACCTCGTATATTTTATCTCTGATGCCCAACAATATGAGCCCAAACACATGAAGAACAGCTCAAAGTAGTGGCTCCATCACAATTACTCATACAACTCCAATTCCAGTGAAGTTGGGACATTGTGTAAAATGTAAATAAAGACAGAATACAATGATTTGCAAATCCTCTTCAGCCTATATTCAACTGAATACACCACAAAGACAAGATATTAATGTTCAAACTGATAACTTTATTGTTTTGTGCAAATATTTGCTCATTTTGAAATGGATGCCTGCAACACATTTCAAAAAAGTTGGGATAGTGGTATGTTTACCACTGTGTTACATCACCTTTCCTTCTAACAACACTCAATAAGCATTTGGAACTAAGGACACTAATTGTTAGTGTCATGATTGGGTATAAAAAGAGCATCCCCAAAAGGCTCTGGTGTTCACAAGCAAAGATGAGGCGAGGATCACCACTTTGTGAACAGCTGCATGAAAAAAATAGTCCAACAGTTTAAGAACAATGTTTCTCAATGTTCAATTGCAAGGAATTTAGGGATTCCATCATCTACAGTCCATAATATAATCAGAAGATTCAGAGAATTTGGAGAACTTTCTACACGTAAGCTTCAAGGCCAAAAACCAAAATTGAATGCCTGTGACCTTTGATCCCTCAGGCAGCACTGCATTAAAAACCAACATCATTGTGTAAAGGATCTTACTGCATGGGCTCAGGAACACTTCAGAAAACCACTGCCAGTTAACACAGTTCGTTGCTATATCTACAAGTGCAAGTTAAAACTCTAACATGCAAAGTGAAAGCCACACATCAACAACATCCAGAAACACCGCCTCCTTCTCTGGGCCCCGAGTTCATTTGAAATGGACAGATGCAAAATAGAAAAGTGTGCTGTGGTCTGATGAGTCTACATTTCAAATTGTTTTTGGAAATCATGGAGGTTGTGTCCTCTGGACAAAAGAGGAAAAAGACCATCCAGATTTTTACCAGCGCAAAGTTCAAAAGCCAGCATCTGTGATGGTATGGGGGTGTGTTAGTGCCCATGGCATGGGCAACTTACATATCTGTGATGGCACCATCAATACTGAAAGGTATATCCAGGTTTTGAAGCAACACATGCTGCCATCCAAGCAACATCTTTTTCAGGGACGTCCCTGCTTATTTCAGCAAGACAATGCCAAGACACATTCTGCACGTGTTACAACAGCGTGGCATCATAGTAAAAGAGTGCGGGTACTAGACTGGCCTGTCTGCAGTCCAGACCTGTCGCATATTGAAAATGTGTGGCGCATTATGAAGCGCAAAATAAGACAACGGAGACCTCGGACTGCTGAACGTACATAAAGCAAAGAATTCCACCTACAAAGCTTCAACAATTAGTGTCCTCAGTTCCCAAACGCTTATTGAGTGTTGTTAGAAGAAAGGAGATGTAACACAGTGGGAAACATACCACTGTCCCAGCTTTTTTGAAACGTGTTGCAGGCATCAAGTTTATCAGTTTCAATATTAAATATCTTGTCTTTGTGGTGTATTCAATTGAATATAGGATGAAGAGGATTTGCAAATCATTATACTCTGTTGTTATTTAAATTATGTCCCAACTTCATTGGAATTGGGGTTGTATAATGACACACGGTGAGATTAATTGAGCCCTGTTAGGAAGTTTCCCCCTCTATCGCTCATTTATTTAAAACAAAAAAGGCAGTTTAATGTTGTGTTTCTCGTTTCCACTGTAATGAAAATTTATGGAATTGTGATTTTTCTGTATACAAATTGCAGCACCTCACAAACTAGGAAGAAAAATGCGGCTTGTACTCAAAAATTAAATACAGTTTTGGATAAAATAAAGATACATTTCAAGAAATGTACAATTGGGAATTGTTGGTCATACAGTCCGACAAAGGGGTAGAGCTATCTATCTATCTATAGGGTCACCCACATTTCACTAAACTGACAAATTTAGTTTCTCCTGAAATCATAGCATTATAATACTTGGATGGTAATTTTTAGAAATGTCTTATAAAATTATAGATCATTTTAATCAAGAGAACATATTTATCTGTGGGAGGACATGTGTGCGCACATGCATGAGCTTTTGAAAAGACAAGGGGCCTCATTTATAAAGACTGGCGTGGATTTCCTACTGAAACATGGTGTACGCTAAAACCCAGAAACTGGCGTAAGCACAAAAATATCCAGATGTATCAAAATATGTGCACATTCCGTTTGTACGAGTGGAATTCTAAGCTCTTTCCACACCCCTATTTACATATGCTAATTTATTTTCAATAGTTAGGTTGTATTATTTGACAGAATAATAAGTGTAGAGTGTAGTGTGTTTGATGACTTCCACCACTGTCTCTGTGTTGTGTGTAAAAACTAAAGCACTTTTAGAGATGATGTGCAAAAACAATGAAAGCTGTTGCTCAGTCGCCGTTCTCCCACACAGTTTGCCACAATGTAAAATGAAATGAGTGCGTCCGTGGGTGTAAATGCTGAGGCCAGAGCAGCGCACGCACACTGAAGTAAAAAAATATTAGGTACGTGGCGGCTGACAGTGTGTGAAATTCACCACATTACACGTTTAGACAAATATACATCACAGGGTGATATTCAGCAGCCTGTTAAGAAGCAGGAAAAAGAAAACACATTAATAATCATAATAACAAACATCATATTTGAATGCGCACATGCCCAAATGTGCCCGTGTTGGTATTCATTCGGGGGACAAAAAAAAAAAAAAAAAAAAATCACACAAATAAATTATTTAACCACCAAGCAGCCATCCATCAACCACCGTCCCAGCCTCCAGCGTGATGGCCATTTAAACATCACATATGATTTGAACATTGATGAAACAAAAATGTTCCTATTAACAAAAACAAATTCATCATGTGATGGCCCCTTCATAGCAATATGTGTGCAGTTAAAAGCTCCAATTACATTAGGGAAACTGGCTCTCGCCGCTGCAAATTGCACTTTAATGTTGGAATGTGATGTACCTGGATGACATTCGGATGATTGCGTTCCACACAGTTGCCATGGCTCGGCTCAAAGTTGACTGGCACACGAATCGGCCACCTCCCGCTGGAATGCCCCTGTAACCAGCAAGCCCAGCATGATCAGCACCTGTGTGCGCACAGGCAACGCCTGGATCCTCGCTTTACCACGCTCTGGCACCGGCTGTGTTCCGTGCACAACTGCAGTGACAGTGGATTTGGTAATCCAAATCGGCTTATGAGCCAATTATCATCATTTGCAAGTAAATCCTTGTGTTCCCTGAATACATGCTGACGTCAGATTGCACCATTTACAGGGTCCTCTAACAAAGCTAACACAGCCATTGTTAGTGTCATTTTGCTCATCACTTTCCGCATGCTTTTATATCCATCCAAATAAGTGCAAAGACGAGGGTCTGTCAATTTAATATATAAAGCTGACCACGTGCGTGTGTGTTCACACTGGGGGGGGGGGGTCACTGGGGTCCTTAGATTGAAAGCGTACGTGTCGTTTTTTGTTTTATAAGTGTTTAATTCCCTATAGCTTTTACATAATATGTGAGAAACATCTTATGGCCTGGTCACACGGCAATTCCTGAACAAAGGGAAAAGAGTAAAAAAGTCACAAATCGTTAAGAAAAGGTGGACGAATGAGCTTTATCACAGAATAGCCTGCAAATCAAGAGCGCAAAAGGGACGAAAGAGGAACAAAACGAAACCGAAGCTAACGCTGATCTCGAGGCTTTAAATCAAACACGCCTGGAGCCACTGCTGGATGGAGCTCATAGCACCTGAGTCCTGGAGAAACTGCAAACAGAAGGAGTGTGATCCGACCCAGTGTGGAGATCTTTGTGCACCTCGGTGGATCCACCTGCTCTGGTTCCTTGTCCATAACAAAAGAGGGGTCATCTCCTTCACTGTCAGAATCCTCACTGTCTGGTTCAGACTCTAACATCACGCTCCATCTTGCTCCAAAAAACTCCTCATTCTTACAAAAAAAAAAAAAAAAAAACACCACCACATAACCACACACGCTAAATACGCCACCAAAATAATACACACTACAAAAACTCAAAATATTTCTCAAATCTCTCAAATAAAGACCCAAAATGCACACGTATGAAAGAGGGAGAGAGAGAGAGAGACAGAGAGAGACAGAGAGAGAGAGAGAGCAAGGAGGAGAGAGGTAGCACTGCCTGTTAACAACTTTGAACTGTCAGACTGTCAGACAGTCAAGTCGAGTAAAGACCACCACAGCGCACCACATCACAGCGCAGCTCATCTGAACGATTATAATGAGATGTTAAATCTATCATAAACATACATACTTTTACAGCTGCACACAAGAAAGAAAGAACATGCAACTGTTTTACCAAGCCATGACATTAAGATAGCTCCAAATACTTTCTCCAGCTTGTACTGTGATTCAGGAAGCGATTAGAGCCGCTTTCAGCAGCCAAGGTGCAGAGAAAATGATTAATCCGCTACAAAATAATTATTTATATACTGAGCGTCCAGCGCACAGCACGTGGCATTCAGTGGAACAAAGCACGGTATCCAGCTGGGAACATAGCAGGTGGGATCATCACGACGACATGCGTGCAAGTGCACTGAAACAACACCATGATCACGGACTTCCGAGCACTGGTGGAGAAGCTGACAAATTCTTCCTGGCCAGCCAGCACCACGGCATGACCGCGGCAGCACTTGCCACATCACACACAGCGGCAGAAGCCCCACACTGCATACACCAGTTCTGCTGTGGAGGAAGCAGCTGCATCTCTCCTCCACAAAAACACTCACAAACCGGCTTCTGTACTGTGTGAAAACATTCAGCTGGTCGAACGAAGTCAAACTAAACTGTAACTTTACAAAAATTAAGCAAACGATAAAACACCCTTCAAGAACTACAGCAAAACTAAATATGGATGAATTGAGGTTTACTGTGGCATTCGTTCAAATTTTTCAACAGTTTAAAAATCCTGACGAAGCGCCAGCTCCAGGAACGAAGCTGCCCAAAGGTCAAACGATACCAACGAAAGTCAACGAAAGTCCAGATTTCTTGTTTCGTTTGGGCTTCATTACCCTTTGTTAAGTGCTGTGTGACCGGGCCCTTAGATTTACACAGAAATGCAGTGGTTTGGGAGTGTTTTACACCATGTTTGAGGAACACCCATAGAGAGACCAGCACACGTACCGTACCTCTCTACTCTGATTGGCTGTCACCGTGTGATTCCCATAATGCTTTGCACAAATCTGGGGAAGCCCCCATGTGATCTATGATGGCACTGTCATAGACTTTGTGGCTTTCAACTGTCACTGCTGCTGTTCTTTTGACATTTTACCCTTCAGGGGAACTTTATTTTTTTTAGATAAACCGCGTTTTGATCGTATTGGTAATGTCATGTTATGAACATTCTTATTATGCCTTAAATCTTAAAACTCTCTGTGGTTGCAAATATAGACTCAGGTCTGTATTTGCACATAACACAAGTCAGGCCATCATACTGAAGGCATTTGTGTTTGCAAGACACATATAGTGAATATGACTCATAACTGACACTAAATATACTGTTAAAAATTAATCTTTAATTTAGTATTAAAATGTAAAACGTCCTTGCACAATGCCTTTCTCTTCATCTACCACCACAATGTAAAGAGTTCACATTATACACCTCTTAACTAAGCCAATATACAGCAGAGCCTTCACCAGGTTTTATAAAAACCTCACTGGACTCAAGATACGACACACTTGAGTTGCAGCAGAGCCCAAGAAATACATCCGTCATGTTCATCTTTGTATCTTTCTCTTTAGTTTGTCTTTCCAGTGGCTCTAAATTACTGTTTATCTGGCAATATCAGAGTCTCATTCCAATCAATCCGACATTCACTTGGGGCGTACTGAACCCGTGTATTCTGACTGAACTTGTCAGCAGTTTCTTAAGTAAATCCCCATTATTCACCGCCGACATGCACAGTCTAGAAAAAGCATGCTCTGCGAAACACTGGAAAATCCCACTATGGGTGAAGTTTATGCGTGACTAAAGGGCATGTCAATGCACAAATGGGGTTGAGACAAAGAAAATATTTATTAAGATTACATTAAGTCACATGTAGGGCTGAACAACTGATTTGCAATCTAAGTAACGACTTAAAAAAGTGCGATTGTGAAATGCAAACTTTCAACTTTAATTTGATCCTACATTACATAAACATTCATCACTAAGTTCACAGCAGAATGCCTTTGAATGTCCCCTGAGAAGTTTCCAGCTCAGACAAACATGGTTTCAGTGATTGGAAAGATGCTGTACTGTACACACTGGGCTCCATCATAAGAGCAGACACAGAATGAGTGGTGCAGATGATCTGGTGTGGAGACTGTGGAGTTTTTGTTGTTTATTGTAATGGGACAACATGACTTCACGGGCGGCACAGTAGATTAGTGGTTAGCACTGTTGCCTTGCTGCAAGAAGGTCCTGGGATCGCTTCCCACCTGGGCTTTTCTGTTTGGGAAAAGCCCAGGTGGGAAGCGATCCCAGGACCTTCTTGGATTTTGCATGTTCTCTGTGTGTTTGTGTAGGATCCCCTTGGGCGCTCCAGCTTCCACCCGCTTCCAAAGACATGCAGATTAGGTGAACTGGCGACTCTAAATTGACCGTAGGTGTGAGTGAAAGTCTGGATGTGTTTGTCTGTCTATACAGTGAAGCCAAAAATTATTTAGTCAGCCCCGATTGTGCAAGTTCTCCTACTTAGAAACATGAGAGAGGTGTGTAATTTTCATCATAGGTACACTTCAACTATGAGAGACAAAATGAGAAAAAAAAAAATCCAGGAAATCAAATTGTAGGATTTTTTAAAGAATTTATTTGTAAATCTTATGGTGGAAATACAGTCCTTTTGGTCACCCACAAACAAGTCAAGACTTTCTGGGTTCTCACAGACCTGTAACTTTCTTTTAAGAAGCTCTTCGGTCATCCACTGTTATCTGTATTAATGGCACCTGTTTTGAACTAGTTATCTGTATAAACGGAACCTGTCCACCGCCTCACAACAGTCAGACTCCAAACTCAACCATAGCCAAGACCAAGAAGCTTGTCAACGGACCCCAGGCCGAACATTGTGAGATGTGCACCAGGCTGGGAAGGAGTGAATATCTACACTAGTCAAGTAGGTTGGTGTGTGTGTGTGGTGTGTGTTGTGTGTGGGTGTGTGGGTGTGTGTGTGTGTGTGTGTGTGGTGTGTTGTGTGTGTGTGTGTGTGTGTGTGTCGGTGTGTTTCAATCACTCGATGAGGAGCTCCGCTTTCAGGAAATCAACTGACAGCATCAATTGACATATTTGTTGTTTATTGAGAACATTTTATTTAACATACGAGGGCTGTCAATAAAGTTACGGTCCTTTTATTTTTTTCAAAAACTATATGAATTTCATTCTTATGTTTTTACGTCAGACATGCTTGAACCCTCGTGCCGCATGCGTGAGTTTTCCACGCCTGTCGGTGACGTCATTCGCCTGTGAGCACTCCTTGTGGGAGGAGTCGTCCAGCCCCTCGTCGGAATTCCTTTGTCTGAGAAGTTGCTGAGAGACTGGCACGTTGTTTGATCAAAATTTTTTCTAAACCTGGAGACACATCGAAGTGGAACACGGTTCGAAAAAATTAAGCTGGTTTCAGTGAAAATTTAACGGCTGATGAGAGATTTTGAGGTGATTCTGTCGCTTTAAGGACTTTTCACGTGCGAGACGTCGTGCAGCGCTCTCAGGCGGCGTCATCAGCCTGTTCAAGTTGAAAACCTCCACATTTTCAGGCTCTATTGATCCAGGACGTCGTGAGAGAACAGAGAATTTTCAGAAGAAGTCTGGTTTCAGCATTTTATTCCGGATTCCACTGTTAAAGGAGATTTTTTTAATGAAGACGTGCGGACGGGTCCGCGCGTCGGCTCGCAGACCGCCGCGACGCTCCGCCACAGGAAAAACACCTCTGCTGGAAGCCTTAAGGACAAGTTGGAACATGTCCTGCTGTTAAACAATTTCTCATATACTCACATCCACTGAAAGCCATCAAAAGCCGCCTGGATTTTATAAATGGTTATCAACACGGAGGTGTTTTTCCTGTGCCGCCGCACCGCGTCGGCTGCGTCCCGACGCGCGGGACCCGTCCGCCTCGTCTTTCATTAAAAAAATCTCCTTTAACAGTGGAATATCCGGATAAAATGCTGAAACCGACTTCTTCTGAAACTTCTCTGTTCTCTCACGACGTCCTGGATCAATAGAGCCTGAAATGTGGAGGTTTTCAACTTGAACAGGCTGACGACGGCGGCTGAGAGTGCTGAGCGACGTCTCGCACCGTGGGAAGTCCTTAAAGCGACAGAATCACCTCAAAATCTCTCATCAGCCGTTAAAATTTTCACTGAAAACCAGCTTAATTTTTCGAACCATGTCCACTTCGATGTGTCTCACAGGTTTAGAAAAAATTTTGATCAAACAACGTGCCAGTCTCTCAGCAACTTCTCAGACAAAGGAATTCCGACGAGGGGCTGGACGACTCCTCCCACAAGGAGTGCTCACAGGCGAATGACGTCACCGACAGGCGTGGAAAAACTCACGCATGTGCACGAGGGTTCAAGCATGTCTGACGTAAAAACATATGAATGAAATCCATATAGTTTTTGAAAAAATAAAAAGAACCGTTACTTTATTGACAGCCCTCGTATTACTAGGCAGCACTCTGCAATTATTTTATTTTCCAGTTTGTATAATGTTACAATAAATTGTTGGTTTAAACAACAAGCAAATTTAGATTTTGCATTTTGTTCCCATACTGTACAGAAAATCAACTGAACCATGACCTCAAAAACCCAGGTAGGTATCGAACCATGATTTTGGTGATCATTACACCCCTAAGACAGACAGACACACACACAACTCACACTAGCGTGTTACCTGTGGGGGTCCATGGGCTCTAGATTGGGTGGTGTTTATAAAAAGTGTTTACAAAATAGGTAGTTGACATTTTTCAAGGGTGGCAATAAATTATGCAAAGTTTCTGTAACGATTTGGAATGACGTGTGACTCCAGAATGTAATTATCAATGTCTATTGTTCACTGTTGTCTATGGGGTTAAAATTGTCTCATTAATATTTGTAAATGCACGCAGGGTGATCTACAAATAATCATTGATTTGCAAATGTGTTCAGATATCCACAAATGCAAAATTCATATTTGTAACTTATAAATTGGTCTTTGCAAATAATGTTGTATTTGCAAATATAAATCTTAATTTGTAAAATAAAAAAAAAATAAAAAAAATTTCATTTGTAAAACTGGAAATTGTTTTTGTGAATTGAGTTTCAGCATTTGTGGATCACCAATTACACGCATTCATCGCTTTCCTCTGTGACGTAATTTTGAGACATTCCTTTCGCGAAATCAATCAATCAATCAATCAATTTTATTTATATAGCGCCAAATCACAACAAACAGTTGCCCCAAGGCGCTTTATATTGTAAGGCAAGGCCATACAATAATTACGTAAAAACCCCAATGGTCAAAACGACCCCCTGTGAGCAAGCACTTGGCAACAGTGGGAAGGAAAAACTCCCTTTTAACAGGAAGAAACCTCCAGCAGAACCAGGCTCAGGGAGGGGCAGTCTTCTGCTGGGACTGGTTGGGGCTGAGGGAGAAATCCACACAGATCCACAAACAAATGCCTACTGATTCACAAATACACACTCACGCACACTGGATATTCACTAGATGGCAGAGTGGTTCCATTCATTGATGTTGCAGGCTGAAACTATATGCTCTCGGATGAGAGAAGACCAACATTTCAGAATAAATCATTTCACATTACCGTAATGGAAGCGTCTGATGGATGGGTATGTATGTGGTGATATTGTCTGCAAGGTCAATTATTTTTTAAAATTATGTGTCCGCAGATTTCATCATGGGGAGGGGGGTGGGGGGTGTTAGTGTTGTACTCTTTAACGCAGTGGTTCAAATAATTGTATTAAACAGCATTGCGCCTGTGCGCACTCCGTGACACAGACATGCTGCAAAATTCTTCTTTTAAAAACTTGAAAGTTCTAAAAGTTTGCAATGTCCACATGCTACATTTACCTAAGCTTCGCACAGGAACCACACAGTGTCACTGCAGCAACCAACCAGTCCCGCTTTTATGACAATTGTCGCAACAGCCAGGCTTTCAGTAGCATTATTCTCCTCGAAACTCTGCGGATCGGAGGAAACTGATTTGTATCTGTAACACACAGATCAGTGTCCGCAGACTTATAAAACTTGCATGATGTCGTAAAAAAAGAACGCTTTGCGATAAGCATTTTAAAAACTCAGTAACGATCACGATTAAAGAGTCATCCGGGAGCATATAGTTTCAGCTTGCCACATCAATGAAAGGACCCACCTGCCATCTAGTGGATATCCAGTGTGCGTGAGTGTGTACAACCCCTGGCAAAAATTATGGAATCACCGGCCTCGGAGGATGTTCATTCAGTTGTTTAATTTGTAGAAAAAAAAGCAGATCACAGACATGACACAAAACTAAAGTCATTTCAAATGGCAACTTTCTGGCTTTAAGAAACACTACAAGAAATCAGGAAAAAAAATTGTGGCAGTCAGTAATGGGTTACTTTTTAGACCAGAGGGAAAAAAATATGGAATCACTCAATTCTGAGGAAAAAATTATGGAATCATGAAAAACAAAAGAACGCTCCAACACATCACTAGTATTTTGTTGCACCACCTCTGGCTTTTATAACAGCTTGCAGTCTCTGAGGCATGGACTTAATGAGTGACAAACAGTACTCTTCATCACTCTGGCTCCAACTTTCTCTGATTGCTGTTGCCAGATCAGCTTTGCAGGTTGGAGCCTTGTCATGGACCATTTTCTTCAACTTCCACCAAAGATTTTCAATTGGATTAAGATCTGGACTATTTGCAGGCCATGACATTGACCCTATGTGTCTTTTTGCAAGGAATGTTTTTGCTCTATGGCAAGATGCATTATCATCTTGAAAAATGATTTCATCATCCCCAAACATCCTTCCAATTGATGGGATAAGAAAAGTGTCCAAATATCAACGTAAACTTGTGCATTTATTGATGATGTAATGACAGCCATCTCCCCCAGTGCCTTTACCTGACATGCAGCCCCATATCATCAATGACTGTGTTAATTTACATGTTTTCTTCAGGCAGTCATCTTTATAAATCTCACTGGAACGGCACCAAACAAAGTTCCAGCATCATCACCTTGCCCAATGCAGATTCGAGATTCATCACTGAATAGACTTTCAATCCAGTCATCCACAGTCCACGATTGCTTTTCCTTAGCCCATTGTAACCTTGTTTTTTTCTGTTTAGGTGTTAATGATGGCTTTCGTTTAGCTTTCTGTATGTAAATCCCATTTCCTTTAGGCGGTTTCTACAGTTCCAGTCACAGACGTTGACTCCAGTTTCCTCCCATTCATTCCTCATTTGTTTTGTTGTGCATTTTTGATTTTTGAGACATATTGCTTAAGTTTTCTGTCTTGACGCTTTGATGTCTTCCTTGGTCTACCAGTATGTTTGCCTTTAACAACCTGTTGTTTGTATTTGGTCCAGAGTTTAGACACAGCTGACTGTGAACAACCAACATCTTTTGCAACATTGCATGATGATTTACCCTCTTTTAAGAGTTTGATAATCCTCTCCTTTGTTTCAGTTGACATCTCTCGTGTTGGAGCCATGATTCATGTCAGTCCACTTGGTGCAACAGCTCTCCAAGGTGTGATCACTCCTTTTTAGATGCAGACTAACGAGCAGATCTGATTTGATGCAGGTGTTAGTTTTGGGGATGAAAATGTACAGGGTGATTCCATAATTTATTCCTCAGATTGAGTGAGTCCATATTTTTTTTCCCTCTGTCTAAAAAAGTAACCGTTACTGACTACCACAATTATTTTTCCGATTTCTTATAGTGTTTCTTAAAGCCAGAAAGTTGCCATTTGAAATGACTTTAGTTTTGCGTCATGTCTGTGATCTGCTTTTTTTTCTACAAATTAAACAACTGATGAACATCCTCTGAGGCCGGTGATTCCATAATTATTGCCAGGGGTTGGCATTGTGAATCAGGAGCATTTGTTTGTGGATCTGTGTGGATTTCCGCGAAAAGAATGTCTCAAAATTACGTCGCATAGGAAAGCAGATGAATGTTGTAACTGGTGATCCACAAATGCTGAAACTCAATTCACAAATACAAATTTCCAGTTTTACAAATGTATTTTTTTTTCAAACTTAGTTTTATATTTGCAAATACAACATTATTTGCAAAGACCAATTTACAAGTTACAAATATCAAAATTTGCATTTGTGGATATCTGAACACATTTGCAAATCAATGATTATTTGTAGATCACTCTGCGTGCATTTACAAATATTAATGAGACAATTTTAACCCATAGTTGTCCGTAATATCCATAATTTCTCCAAAAAATTTTGTACTATCAATGTTTCCGTTTTGGAGGTGTTCATCCTTAAACCAAAATACATACCAAATGACAAATATCAGCTCTCCCCAGTTTCTCCATGTTCGAAGGTATATACATACACACACACACAACACCGCGCATGCATGTTTATAAACCATTAACTTTAACTAGTAATGACTTCATGACTTTCTTTGCTAACAAAATTTAAACTATTAGAGAAAAAATTACTCATAAACCATCCCAAAGACGTATCGTTATCTTTGGCTGCTTTCAGTGATGCCGGTATTTGGTTAGACTCTTTCTCTCTGATTGTTCTGTCTGAGTTATTTTCATTAGTTACTTCATCCAAACCATCAACATGTTTATTAGACCCCATTCCTCCAGGCTGCTCAAGGAAGCCCTACCATTATTTAATGCTTCGATCTTAAATATGATCAATCTATCTTTGTTAGTTGGCTATGTACCACAGGCTTTTAAGGTGGCAGTAATTAAACCATTACTTAAAAAGCCATCACTTGACCCAGCTATCTTAGCTAATTATAGGCCAATCTCCAACCTTCCTTTTCTCTCAAAAATTCTTGAAAGGGTAGTTGTAAAACAGCTAACTGATCATCTGCAGAGGAATGGTCTATTTGAAGAGTTTCAGTCAGGTTTTAGAATTCATCATAGTACAGAAACAGCATTAGTGAAGGTTACAAATGATCTTCTTATGGCCTCGGACAGTGGACTCATCTCTGTGCTTGTTCGTTAGACCTCAGTGCTGCTTTTGATACTGTTGACCATAAAATTTATTACAGAGATTAGAGCATGTCATAGGTATTAAAGGCCTGCGCTGCGGTGGTTTGAATCATATTTGTCTAATAGATTACAGTTTGTTCATGTAAATGGGGAATCTTCTTCACAGACTAAAGTTAATTATGGAGTTCCACAAGGTTCTGTGCTAGGACCCAATTTTATTCACTTTATACATGCTTCCCTTAGGCAGTATTATTAGACGGTACGGTTACGCAGATGATACCAGCTTTATCTATCCATGAAGCCAGAGGACACACACCAATTAGTTAAACTGCAGGAATGTCTTACAGACATAAAGACATGGATGACCTCTAATTTCCTGCTTTAAATTCAGATAAAACTGAAGTTATTGTACTTGGCCCCACAAATCTTAGAAACATGGAGTCTAACCAGATCCTTACTCTGGATGGCATTACCCTGACCTCTAGTAATACTGTGAGAAATCTTGGAGTCATTTTGATCATGATATGTCCTTCAATGCGCATATTAAGCAAATATGTAGGACTGCGTTTTTGCATTTGCGCATATCTCTAAAATTAAAAAGGTCTTGTCTCAGAGTGATGCTGAAAAACTAATTCATGCATTTATTTCTTCTAGGCTGGACTATTGTAATTCATTATTATCAGGTTGTCCTAAAAGTTCCCTGAAAAGCCTTCAGTTAATTCAAAATGCTGCAGCTAGAGTGCTGACAGGCACTAGAAGGAGAAAGTGTATTTCACCCATATTGGCCTCTCTTCATTGGCTTCCTGTTAATTCTAGAATAGAATTTAAAATTCTTCTTCTTACTTATAAGGTTTTGAATAATCGGTCCCATCTTATCTTAGGGACCTCATAGTACCGTATCACCCCAATAGAGCGCTTCGCTCTCAGACTGCAGGCTTACTTGTAGTTCCTAGGGTTTGTAAGAGTAGAATGGGAGGCAGAGCCTTCAGCTTTCAGGCTCCTCTCCTTGGAACCAGCTCCCAATTCAGATCAGGGAGACAGACACCCTCTCTATTTTTAAGATTAGGCTTAAAACTTTCCTTTTTGCTAAAGCTTATAGTTAGGGCTGGATCAGGTGACCCTGAACCATCCCTTAGTTATGCTGCTATAGACTTAGACTGCTGGGGGGTTCCCATGATGCACTGAGTGTTTTTTCTCTTTTTGCTCTGTATGCACCACTCTGCATTTAATCATTAGTGATTGATCTCTGCTCTCTTCAACAACATGTCTTTTTCCTGATTCTCTCCCCTCAGCCCCAACCAGTCCCAGCAGAAGACTGCCCCTCCCTGAGCCCTGGTTCTGCTGGAGGTTTCTTCCTGTTAAAAGGGAGTTTTTCCTTCCCACTGTCGCCAAGTGCTTGCTCACAGGGGGTCGTTTTGACCGTTGGGGTTTTTCTGTAATTATTGTATGGCTTTTGCCTTACATTATAAGCGCCTTGGGGCAACTGTTTGTTGTGATTTGGCGCTATATAAATAAAATTGATTTGATTTGATCTGTGAGGCATTAATTTTGTTGGTTTGGAACCAAGATTTTGCTTGTTTACTAGTGTGCTTGGGGTCATTGTCTTGTTGAAACACCCATTTCAAAGGCATGTCCGCTTCAGCATAAGGCAACATGACCTCTTCAAGTATTTTGACATATCCAAACTGATCCATGATACCTGGTATGCTATATATAGGCCCAACACCATAGCAGTAGAAACATCCCCATATCATGATGCTTGCACCACCATGCTTCACTGTCTTCACTATGAACTGTGGCTTGAATTCAGAGTTTGGGGGTCGTCTCACAAACTGTCTGCGGCCCTTGGACCCAAAAAATGTAAGGATGAAGCCAGCACCTGTTGAACATGCTTTTCTCTTTGAAAGACTGAGGAAAATGGGACGTGCAAGACATTGTTCAGAAGAACAGTGTAGTTTGATTAAAAAGTTGATTGGAGAGGGGAAAACATACGCAGGTGCAAAAAAATTATAGGCTGTTCATCTACAATGATCTCCAATGCTTTAAATGGACAAAAAAAAAAAAAAAAAAAAAAAAACAGACGCGTGGAAGAAAACGGAAAACAACCATCAAAATGGATAGAGGAATAACCAGAATGGCAAATGCTCACACACTGATCAGCTCCAGGATGATCAAAGACAGTCTGGAGTTACCTGTAAGTGCTGTGACAGTTAGAAGACGCCTGTGTGAAGCTAATGTATTTGCAAGAATCCCCGACAAAGTCCCTCTGTTAAATAAAAGACATGCGCAGAAGAGGTTACTGCCGCGACGCGCGGAATTCCTCCGCTCCTCTTTCCATGACAAAAACTCCTGTAACAGTGGAATGTGCCGTTCATTTCCAAACTGGACGCTGTGTTTTATCCGGGACATCCTCTGACTAGCACAGGAATTGTGGAAGACGTGGACATCAGCACTTTTTCGGCCACATTGAGACAAGACGTGCAGAGAAATTCCATGCGTCGCGGTGCAGCCGCATGGCGCAAAGCAACGCCATGATGAAGCCTCACAGGACATGTTCTGGCATGTCCAGGCTCATCCACAATTTCTCGGTTAGTCACACGACTGAAAACCCACCGACAGCCGTCTGAAAGCCATCTCAAAGCCGTCCTGTGAGACCAACATGGAGGTGGTTTTGTGCCGCGCCATGAACGGCACGGTGGCGCAATCCTCCGCTTTTCTTTCCATGAAACAAAACTCCTGTAACAGTGGAATGTGCCGAAAAAGTACTGATGTCCACGTCTCCTGCCATTTTTGTGTAAGTCAGACGATGTCCCGGATCAACAAAGCCTTCACATTGGAAATGATCTGGTTGTTTCAGCGGGGTTTCAGCCTGTCGATCGGCGCTCGGAGTGCGGCGCACTCTCAGCAGCTGTGGGTGGTCTTTAAACCGGCTGGAGCACTCCTTAATCTGTGTAATCCCCATAAAATCGTCCCTCAAAGCCATTTGAATTTTCCGAATGGTGTCCACCTGGAGGTCTCTCACAGTTTCTGGAAAAAATTGATGCAGCAACGCTCCAAATCATTCAGACATTTATTCGCAATAAAAATCCGACAAGAGGTTTGGACCACTGCTCACACAAAGCCTGCTCACAGGCGAATGACGCAACCGACAGGCGTGAAAAAACTCACGCATGTGCACGAAGGTTCAAGCTTGGATGATACAATCACATGTGATTCAAATCCATATGGTTTTTGAAAAAAATAAATAAATAAAAAGGTCGGATACTTTTCAAACAGACCTCGTATCTATCATATCAGTTTAGTTAAGTGTCATGTTGCTATTACCATGAGATAAGATAAGATAATCTTATAGTCCCACAATGAGGAAATTTACAATCTTGCAGCAGCACAGGGACAGTCACAGAACAACAGCGTAAGTATGCAGAAACACTGTGCAGGAAAACAATATATACGCAATAGAATAGCTTACACTACATTCAAGCAGAAAGAATGCTTTGTAATATTGCACATGAGTATTCAAGTGATGTTGTACACAAGTGTACAAGTGTTATTGCACAGAATGTGAAGTATTACTGCAAATGGCTAGAAGACTGTTACTTCGATGATATTAATGATTTGAGTGATCTGAGTACATTGGGAACAGTGCTGGTTGTGGAGTCTGATCGCAGAAGGAAGGAAGGAAATTCGGTATTGCTCCTTCATGCACTTTGGGTGGAGCAGCCTGTCACTGAAGGAGCATTTTAGTGCAATCAGGGTGTCACACATGGGGTGGGAGGTGTTCTTCAGCGGGGATAACAGCTTAGCCATCACCCTCTATTTTCCAAACTTAAGACGCTCTTATTTTCCCTTTCGTATGGCTAGCATACAGACATAGTATAGTTCTATGCTTTTTGCTCTTTTAATTAATTTTATTAGGAAACGGAGCGTGCCGCAGCCTCAACTTTACCTAAATTCTGGGTCTTTTAGTGACGCTTAGGACTAGTGGCTGGTGATCACCTTAGTATCCTGTTTTTCTTGTTGTTTAACACTGGCAAATTATACTGTATTTCTGGTCTTTCTGATGCCTGATTCTGTTTCTTTCTCTGTTTTAGGTGCAGCTCCATCCAGAGATGGGTGTGGTATCTGTGCTGGAGACCCTCCTGTCCTATGCACCAACAGCATTTCCTGTATATTCGTTTTGTGAATTGTTCTGTAATTTATGTTTGTAGCATGGCCCAAGCAGAGGGTCACCACTTTGAGTCTGGTCTGCTTGAGGTTTCTTCCTCAAAGGGAGTTTTTCCTTACCACTGTTGCTCTGGGGGTTAGTAAGGTTAGACCTTACTTGTGTGAAGCGCCTTGAGGCAACTCTGTTGTGATTTGGCACTATATAAATGAAAATAAATTGAAATTGAAAATCCTCCTTTCTCCCACCTCCTACACTGAGTACAGGGGACTTCCCAGGACAGAGCTGGTCTTCCTAATCACTTTGTCAAGGCTCGTCCTCTCAGCACTTGTGATACTGCTGCTCCAGCAGACCACTCTGGAAAAAAATGGCTGATGCTACAACAGAGACAAAGAAGGTTCTCAAGAGCGCCCCCTGCACTCCAAAGGACATGAGTCACCTCAGCAGGTCGAGTCTGCTCTGGACTTCCTTATAAGCCACTTTCAAGTTTCAGGGCTGCAGGGGCTGCTGGGTAAGTTCAAAGTTTAAGTCATACAAGCCATGCAACAGCTTTTTCCATCCAAAGCTAGACTAACAAATAATGCCAGAGACCCCCACGACCATAAAGTACAGATTGGTCATCCCTGCACTGAAAAGTACCGGACATCTGTACTTCTATCGCCTGTTTTTTTTTTTTTTTTTTTCTGTCTCATTTCATTACATTATATTTATTTAACAGTGAATATAGTTTTGCCTATTTGACACTTACTTCTTACAGAAGTGTTTTTCATTTCTTTTCTTATTGTTTATGCACCAATAACACCAGCTTTTATATATATCTACACATACATACACACACACACACACGCTGTATATACATATAAACATACAAACTATGTGCCATTCAGCTGAACATGACTTATTTTCACATGTAAACGTATATGGGAGTGATCTTACCTGCAGATGTTCGCCAACATAGTGTAAGCAGCAATAAGCAGATGGTGGACCTCATCATTCTCTTACTGCGCTGCAGCTTCTAAAACAAGGAACGTGGGCAAAAAGGCCTTTTGTGCCGCTTTTCACTAATTCTGGGTCAGTGAAATTCCACCTGTAAAGTGAACAAAAGCAGAAAAGAAGTGTGTTGTATTTTAGCACAAGAAAACAGGATGGAACTGGGTTCTGCTGAATATTCCGTATGGGAGTGATGGTCCTGTCGCACCTTGATTTAGCCTGCGTATGTCAAAGTTTTAAAAATACGTACGTTTAATAAGTTTTTTTTTTTTACACATATTTTTGACATTATATTTTTATTATTTTTGACGCATGCCAGTGTATGGGCTCATACGAGGTCTGTCCAAAAAGTAATGGACCTTTTAATTTTTTTCAAAAGCTATATGGATTTGAATCACATGTGATTGCATCAGCCAAGCTTGAACCTTCGTGCGCATGCGTGAGTTTTTTCACGCCTGTCGGTTGCGTCATTCGCATGTGGGCAGGCTTTGAGTGAGCACTGGTCCACCCCAATCATCGGATTTTCATTGTCAGAGAAATGTCTGAATGATTTGGAGCTTTGCTGCATCAAATTTTTCCAGAAACTGTGAGAGACAGCCAGGTGGACACCATTCGCTAAATTCAGATGGCTTTCAGGGACGATTTTATGGGGATCACACAGATTGAGGAGTGTTACAGCCGGTTTAAAGACCGCCCACAGCGGCTGATCGACAGCCTCAAAAGACATTTCCAAACTGAACACTGTGTTGATACGGGACGTCGTCCGACTACCACAGAAATGGCAGAAGACGTGGACATCAAGACTTTTTCAGCACATTCCACTGTTACAGGAGTTTTTGTCATGGAAAGACAAAAAGACAGACACCCTCTCTACTTTTAAGATTAGGCTTAAAACTTTCCTTTTTGCTAAAGCTTATAGTTAGGGCTGGATCAGGTGACCCTGAACCATCCCTTAGTTATGCTGCTATAGACGTAGACTGCTGGGAGGTTCCCATGATGCACTGTTTCTTTCTCTTTTTGCTCTGTATGCACCACTCTGCATTTAATCATTAGTGATCGATCTCTGCTCCCCTCCACAGCATGTCTTTTTCCTGGTTCTCTCCCTCAGCCCCAACCAGTCCCAGCAGAAGACTGCCCCTCCCTGAGCCTGGTTCTGCTGGAGGTTTCTTCCTGTTAAAAGGGAGTTTTTCCTTCCCACTGTAGCCAAGTGCTTGCTCACAGGGGGTCATTTTGACCGTTGGGGTTTTACATAATTATTGTATGGCCTTCATACATTTCCCTGACAATGAAAATCTAATGAGGGGGGTGGACCAGTGCTCACTCAAAGCCTGCCCACAGGTGAATGACACAACCGACAGGCGTGAAAAAACTCACGCATGTGCACAAAGGTTCAAGCTTGGCTGATGCAATCACACATGATTCAAATCCATATAGTTTTTGAAAAAAATAAAAAGGTCCGTTACTTTTTGGACAGACCTCGTATGTAGGCCATAAATTGTCGGTACGTTATGCATTGCTGACACATTACTTGTAAGTTACACATAAATTGCAATACAATGCATCCAGGAAATATTCACAGCGCTTCACTTTTCCTACATTTTAAGTTACAGCCTCATTCCAAAATTGATTAAATTAATTTTTTCCCTCAAAATTGTACACACAATACCACATAATGCCAATGTGAAAAAAAGTTTTGGAAATTTTGCAAATATAAATTAAAAATACAGAAAAATAAATAAATAAATCATGTGTACATAAGTATTCGCAGCCTTTGCCATGAAGGTCACAACTGATCTCAGATGCATCCTGTTTCCACTGATCATCCCTGAGATGTTTCTGCAGGTTAACTGGAGTCCACATGGGGCAAATTAAGTTGACTGGACATGATTTGGAAATGCATACACCTGTCTACATATAAGGTCCCATAGATGACAGCGCATGAACCAAGCAAGTGGTCAAAGAAATTGTCTGCAGACTTCCAAGACAGGATTGTCTCAAGGCACAAATCTGGGGAAGGGTACAGAAACATTTCTGCTGCTTTGAAGGTCCAAATGAGCACAGTGGATGAGCACAGCATAATCCGTAAAAGGAAGAAGTTCAGCTCCACCAGGATTCTTCCCAGAGCTGACCGCCATATATATATATATATATATATATATGCAATGTTGCTGTGCCATCATGTCAAATTTAGATTGATCCCTTTCTGTTCTGTTATCCTGGGTAATGATTCATTTTTGATGTCTTTACAAGTTTTGGATCTTTCCCAGTGTCAGGAGCTCTGCACTCCCCTGACACCAGACCGTAAGTGCAGGTGGACAGTGTAATCCTCAGTCAGTCAGGCTACATGTGAACGTGAGTGCAGCCTGTGGAAAAACTGGACTCTGGAGTGTTATGTGTCGGACGCAGCTCGGAGAACCGACCAGCGTTTGAAAGACCCAGTATGAAATAAGCAGAGCACGGTACAAAGGCTAACTGAATTTAATACATAACAGTGATAATAACAAAAGATAATATAACAAAAAGGTGCGGTCTGGCGTGGTGCGCTCCCAGCAGCGCTAACGGTCCGGAGCCAGAAGCTGTTTCGGACCCAAGGACCCCGCCGACACCCCCCAGGTGGCCGCAACAACCGAGTCTGTGAAAGAAGGAACCATTATGTGAGTCCACACTCTACACACAGAACACTTAAAGGTGTACAAACAGCAAACACTTCCTGGCTTGATTGCTGATCAGCTTCCCAACCTGCAGGCATGGAACATCCCGTTCACAAAACTCCACCGCAGTGGAAGCTGATACATGACTAACATACAGCTCAATACAATAAGGTGTGAGGGACACCACATTTACTGACTGTATAACTGTTAGTCACAAAATCCAACGTACCTCAGGAAGTGTGCTGACGAGCGTGAGACCTCACCCCCTCCTCTTTCACAGACCGTGCATCAAACCTGGACATTCTCAGCGTCCGCTGCTGATGAGATGGCTCCCAAGACGACGATCTCACCCGTCTGGTCACAAGGTCGAGTCTCTGGCAAATACACACTGTGCACTCCAGTCTTAAATGCCAACATGCTCCAATCCATCCAGATGCACCTCAGCTGTGAGTCCTGACGAGTCGCAGGTGATCAGGGTGAGGTCCTGACAGCCTCAGCAACACAGCCACTCAGTCCCAAATGCACGCCACCTGGGAGGAAACCAAAAGGCAAACAAACCGGCAGCCAGGCCCCCCCAGCCATATAACAGTACCCCACCCTCACGGGAAGCCTCCCGGCGACCACACACACCTGGCCCAGGAGAAACACCCCCCTCCAGGGACCATGGCTGGAAACCGCGTCTGCGTTCGTCCTCCAACAGACTGGTTGAACTGGCTGCATCTTTGCCTTTGGTTCTGACAGTCTTAGCACAGGTGTGGCCAGGAGTTCCTACACCTGTGCGGTCAGCCTTTAACCAAACATGTGTGACCAGTCATAACACAAAACAACCAAAACACCCCCCCCGCCCCAGGGGACCGTCCCATCAAACCCCAGGGAAGGGGAGAAAGGAAAAACAACCCACATGTAAACTCACAAACAAAAATGCCACAAGACCCCCCCTCCTCCCCCCCAAACGACACGCAGGGACCAACACCCCCCAGAGGGCCACCCGCCAGCTCCAGGGGTAATAACCACGGCCGAGGTCCCTCTGGGATCCACCGTCACCCACGGGGACTACCAGCGCCCCCCAGAGGACCACTCGTCAACCCCAGGAGACGCCTCCCCTCACGACCAATGGACCCAGCCCCGGCCGTCCACGGCTAGATGGACCCAACGCCCTTTCCCCCCCAGAGGACACCACAGTCAAACCCTGAGGGTGGAAACTGGGGGAGGGAAAACAAAAAAAAAAAACCAAACCCCCCCCCCTTCCCGGGTGCAGAGGCCACCTGGGAAACGCCCAGCACAACCCAACTGCACCCCTCCAGCAATGCCGACACTACGGCACACCCGGCTGGAGTCAGAGGAGAAGAGAGGGCATAACAAAAAACAAAGAGAAAAAAAACAACCCAAATACCACCCCACCACCCCCCAGGGGACCGTTCCATCTAACCCTGGGGATGTGAAACAAAAAGAAACAAAAGAAAAAAAAAAACAGACCAACACACAGTTGTTTGGGTCCCCGTTTTTCTTTTTTTCTTTTTTTTTGTTTAGCAAAGGCTACAGGGTCACACCCCCAGACAAATAGTGGACAACAAAAAATAAAAGCCCACAAAAACCAACTCAAAAAACACCGACACAAAATGAACTAACACAAAACAAATCAGTGAGTTATACCGTCAAGCTCAACCAAATGGAACACACCTGTTCCTACTCAAGAGCTTGACGGTACCGTGATTCAGTCACCACAAGGGGGAACCAGAGTGCTAAAAACGAAAAAAACCCCTTGGGCGACAGAAAAAAACAAACGAGCTGCTTTTGTGTGCGCAGCTGAGTGCAACACACAACCAAAATGTGCTCAACTAAATAACGCCGGAGCTGATACAACAGACGCAGTAGTTACCTTTTATCCGGGGAAACGGGGCTACGACTGTAGCACAGGAAGCCCAGCGACCCGTGCTAACAGAGCTCCGCCGTGCGCGTGAACCCATTACAAACGCACTCCTGCAGCTCCCGTTTAAACCTCTTATCCGGTCGAAGCGTGACGCGAAGCTGTCGCCAGTCACACTCCACCACGACCCACGGATAAGGCACAAACACAGGAACACGGCTGCAAGAGAGCACAAATCAGTATCCAGTAATGGGTTCTCAAACACGCACCTTCCGGGCGGAGAGCCCCGCAACTGATCCGGATAACCACTGAACGTCTGCTGCCGCCTTCCCGGCGCGTTACCGTCTCTGCTACCGCTGGGTCCGTGATGTTTGGCCAGAGACTACTGTTATGTGTCGGACGCAGCTCGGAGAACCGACCAGCGTTTGAAAGACCCAGTATGAAATAAGCAGAGCACGGTACAAAGGCTAACTGAATTTAATACATAACAGTGATAATAACAAAAGATAATATAACAAAAAGGTGCGGTCTGGCGTGGTGCGCTCCCAGCAGCGCTAACGGTCCGGAGCCAGAAGCTGTTTCGGACCCAAGGACCCCGCCGACACCCCCCAGGTGGCCGCAACAACCGAGTCTGTGAAAGAAGGAACCATTATGTGAGTCCACACTCTACACACAGAACACTTAAAGGTGTACAAACAGCAAACACTTCCTGGCTTGATTGCTGATCAGCTTCCCAACCTGCAGGCATGGAACATCCCGTTCACAAAACTCCACCGCAGTGGAAGCTGATACATGACTAACATACAGCTCAATACAATAAGGTGTGAGGGACACCACATTTACTGACTGTATAACTGTTAGTCACAAAATCCAACGTACCTCAGGAAGTGTGCTGACGAGCGTGAGACCTCATCCCCTCCTCTTTCACAGACCGTGCATCAAACCTGGACATTCTCAGCGTCCGCTGCTGATGAGATGGCTCCCAAGACGACGATCTCACCCGTCTGGTCACAAGGTCGAGTCTCTGGCAAATACACACTGTGCACTCCAGTCTTAAATGCCAACATGCTCCAATCCATCCAGATGCACCTCAGCTGTGAGTCCTGACGAGTCGCAGGTGATCAGGGTGAGGTCCTGACAGCCTCAGCAACACAGCCACTCAGTCCCAAATGCACGCCACCTGGGAGGAAACCAAAAGGCAAACAAACCGGCAGCCAGGCCCCCCCAGCCATATAACATGGAGTGCAGCTTTTCCACAAAAGCCACATTGATGAATCTATTCTGCACCCTGTCGATGAAATCCAAATAAAGGTTTTTTTTTTAATAAACGTAATTAACTTAAAGTGTACATAGAGCAGAGCGTAGCCAGCAGACCAAACTGTGTTTTTTTTTTTTAAAAAGACAAACACAATGCTTCAACATATGTCATGCGATCAACAACATGAACAAGACTCCACGCACTGCACGTGTGGGTGGGCTCTCATGCTCTCATGACATTCTGATAGTTACGTACAGATACAACCCCAATTCCAATGAAGTTGGGACATTGTGTAAAATGTAAATAAAAACAAAATACAATGACTTTCAAATCCTCTTCAACCTATACTCAATTAAATACACCACAAAGACAAGATATTTAATGTTCAAACTGATAAACATTATTTTGTGCAAATATTTGCTCATTTTGAAATGGATGCCTGCAACAGGTTTCAAAAAAGTTGGGACAGTGGTATGTTTACCACTGTGTTACATCACCTTTCCTTCTAACAACACTCAATAAGCGTTTGGGAACTGAGGCTTTATTGATACACCATCTCATGTGTGCATAAAAACCGTTTTTGCGATATTTGACAAGTTTTTTTTTTTTTTTTTTTATAATACACTTGTTTCCATTAAGTACATTTTCAAATTGTTACTTCATATTGAGGGTAATGGAAACCCACATAGTGTGTCTCAAAGCAAGTCTGAAATAAAATGACTATAGTCACTTTAATATATAAACAAATTTAAGAGTTTTTAAAGCTGTTTCTGTCAATAACAGAAATTCTAATCCAATTAAATTTGTTCCGCAAATCTGATTGGTTAATTGTGTGAGATTTCAGACCATAAAATATCAAGTAGATGGTGGCAAAATATTTGATGTATAACTCCATGCCCTGACCGTGTTGCTACGCAGGTGTCAACAATGGTGGCATCAACTGAGAGCGGCAGAGACCCGCGGAGTGATGACGTGTTGCTACAATAAGATTTGCCGACCGAATTGCTTACAGAAAAATAAACCGCGCAAACGATGGAACTGGATTAGAATGGGAATAACCCTGTTGTGTCTGATGATTTGCGGATGTTCATGCTGGATTACGGTCGCAAATATCCATTTTATCGGCTCCATTAACGTGTTGCTGGTAAAACGATTTGTGACTGTAAATTCCAGCAGGAATGTCCGCAAATCATCAGACACAACAGGGTTATTCCCAAATTATGAATGCTTCTTGATTAAATCTTAGTTAGTGCATGTAATTTGAATGACCTAAACGGCAAATTGGGGGCATTTTTGTAGAGCGTTTCCATTTGGTGCAGATGCTCAAAGAGCTTTACACTAGTCTCTCTCTCTCACTCACACACACACACATATCAGGGTGCTGCCATGCAAGGAGCAATTTATGGATTAAGGACCTTGCTTAAAGCTATAGGGCCACAAATATAACTAAACTGACCAAATTTAGTTTGTCCTGAAATCCAAGCACATCCAAGAAACATCTTGCAAAATTACAACTCACTTTAATGAAGAGAACATATTTATCTGGGGGGAATTCAATAATGAATATTTTCTTTTTCATGGAATCTGTAGGAGGGCGTGCATGTGCACATGCATGAGCTTTGAAAAGACCAGATGTTATCTTTGACCGTAGGCGATGCGCACACACGTTGTGCACACTGACATTCTTGAGCTGTCTTGTAAATCACTTCAGAGCTGTCATCAGGTTACAGGTTAGTTTGAGAAGTGTTTATTTCTTAATCATTTTTAGAAACTATATGAGAAACATGTTAGATTTACACAGAAAGGCCACTGTTTCAGAACGTTTTTCCACCATGTTGGATTAGCAGCCAGAGAGACACGAGTCAGTGACGTTGGTGTGCCTCTCTACTCTGATTGGCTATCACCATGTCCTTCCCATAATGCCTTGCAAGTTTGGGGAAGCCCCCAAATGATCTATGATGTCACCATCACCGACTGTGTAGGTTTCAACCGTCGCTGCCCTAAGTTGGTCAAAACTGTCTATTCTTTTGACACTTTACCCTTCAGGAGAATTTTTTTATAAAAACAAAAATTTCTATACAATTCTATCTAGAATTTTCTCAAATTTTGATCATGTTGGCAATGTCATATTATGACTATGTAAAGGCTAATACATAAAACTATGGTGTTAAACTGGACACACAGGCCATCTAGCAACAGCAAAACGCCACAATGCTAATTATCTGCAGTTAGCATAACACTTCAAACTCTAATACCACATTACTTTTACTCTCAAAGATTTCAATAAAATATTAACAAAACTGTTTTTTTGTTTGTTTGTTTTTTACCTCTGTCAACAAAGTTGGAGGAGGTTATGATTTCCCCCCGTTTCTTTATCTGTTTGTGAACAGCCCGGAGCCCACAATTTTTCATAAATCATTATGAAATTTTCACTGAAGAGTCATATCCTGATAGGCAAGAACTGATTAAAATGTTGAGGTCATAGGTCAAAGTCAAGAAAAATCCCCATCTTTAACATTGAACAAATTTACAAAAATTCATATCTCTGCCAAAAAAAGATCAAATTTCTTTCATATTTGAAAGCGTTATGTAAGATTATATGTTGACCTCCAAAACACAAATCTGATGCAAATTGTGAATTATCCACAAACCATTAATGCAGGTGTCCTCAGGCAACCTCAGGAAGGACAGAAACCTCCCGTGGAGCAAGAGGTCAAATAGCTCGCTTGATCTTGATTTTCAGTATGAATACAGACTGGGAAAGTGGGGCCTCACAATCCTTCTGACTTTTTGGGTTTTAAGCAGGAAGTCAGAAAAGTTACCACAGGGGTAACTGGTTCGTGGCGGCCAAGCGTTCATAGCAACATCACTTTTTGATCCTTCGATGTTGACTCTAACATCATGAAGCAGAATTCATCAAGCGTTGGATTGTTCGCCCACTAATAAGGAACGTGAAAGAGTCTAACTCGCGCGTGACTCGAGGGGTGGCACAAAGACCGGTATTGCAATGAAACTGAGAGGAGCTCAGTTATAAAGGTTAAATAATAAAAAATAATCCCACAGATGGTTGCTTCGCACTATTGGCTCCTCAGCTAAGCACATACACCAAAACGTGAAGAAATTCACATTTTGTGAGATGTGCGTTCACGTTTCGGGAGATATTTTTTCAATATTTACTTTTTGCAATTTGCAGTTTGCACAGAATTCATGATTTGCAGCTGATTCACATTTTTGGAGTTACCATGGTATACTTTATAGACTGACAAAGTGATCCACATCTGATCCAGATCCGTAGCTCAGATCTGAATGGACCAAAGGAGGAGGTTCCAAATGGAACCAATTCTGTGGATTCAGAATCTGGATCTGATTAGATCCATATTCTGTGGCCATTTATTTAACACTGAAAAACCCAATTAATGTATATTTTACATTATATCTTAATCAAATGTTCCCCAATCACTCTCATATTTGAAGGTGAGGTGCAGACTGGCACTCACTATTACCTGACGAAGTCTGATCTTGATCTGATCCGGATTATGGATTTTATGGACATATGAATTTAATATTGAAAAGCCCATTTGGTGTACCTTTTGGGAATAAGCCTGTTGTGTATGATGGGCCGCCGTTCATGCTGGGTTATACGGCCGGATGTACGGCTTTACATACAGCCAGAATTGTGCGTCTTGAAAGTTCCATGTCCTGCCAACACTGTGCATGCGCACGCGGAGGACATGAATGACATTCAACCACCATCACATCTCGTCAGAACACTGGTCACGGCGTGGAGTAATACATCTTTTGCCACCGTTGTTGCAAAAATTACAGGTATATAAGATCTTATACAGTGTGCGCTCTCACATGATTAACCAACCAGATTCGTGGAAGAAAATGTAATTGGATTAGAATTTGCATTATATCTCAATAAAACGTGCCTCAGTCAGTCATTTTTCTGTTATGGATTTACCTACACCACCAAAATTGGATGAAGGTTCCAATTTTATGCCTATTTGTGTATCTTCCAGTTATCAGTTGGAAACCAAGTGCTAAAAAGCAATGACAAATTGTGCATAGACAACCAATGTTCTGTGAAAATTATTTGAAAAAGAATTCAGAAACTGAAAAAAAAAAAAAAAAAAACACCACCACAAAAACATTTCAATCCAAGTGCATGAACTAAATGTATACTCCTGACATTTGATCACATCCAATTTAGCTTATGAAAAGCCACTTCTAACAGGACTTTGACCTTGAAATTTTTTTTACAAGGTAAACTAGTGTTCGTGGAGGTTGGAGGCGGTTTGCGTTCTACGAGAGCGGTGCTCTAGCTGTCTATGAATCAGCGTCCAACTGAGCCTTCAGGAAAGCTGCTTCCAAACAGGCACATTGTGAATTCGAGCTGGTTGTGGACGGTTTCCAGTGCATAGCGGTTTGCCCAGCCAAGCAAACTCTCATTTTGCTGCTACAACAGACAAATCACCTCATGTGACTTATTTTCAAACCTGAGTGTTCACGTCAAGCCAAAGAAGGGCTGGAAAACACATCAAAACAGAAGACTGAAGGTTGTGCACGTGACTGAAGGCAGGTTTGTGGTGAAATCAGAATGTCATCACAGAAACCACTTTCTCTCATACAGTGCACTGATCACAAAGCCTTTAGTGAAAAGTGAAAAGAGTGCGACACAAGAGAAATGTTTTTTCAGCAGAGAGTAGATGTGAAGTCTCAAATACACATTTGACACCAGCTTGCTGCATAGCAAATGTGTACGCAGTCATATGGAATGAAAACATGGATCATCTCAGAGAAGCACTTTTCCCTATTGAAAAGTGCTTTCACTCCCTAAAAAACTCAGTTTGTGTAAAAATATTTATTTCAGGATGAACGACAATAAATCACTGTGTGACGTCTCACAGCTGTATTTTTCTGAACAGTAAACATGAAGCCCAAAAACTACACACATGGCTGAATAAGGGAGGCTGTGACAGGTTAGAACCAGACTGTGTATAAATGGACAAACCCGCCGTGACGTCACCCACACCGTAGGGCAGCTGTGCCCAACCCTGTTCCTGGAGTGTCCCCGACCTGCCAGACAATCCGCTACCAGGCAATTAACTCTATCAGGTGTGCTCAGACAATCAAGAGTAGAAGACACCACTTTAAAAGATCAGATGTGACTTCAGTAGGTGGACTCAGAAAACTTGCAGGGCAGCGGCTCTCCAGGAACAAGGCTGGTGACACCTGTGCCAGCAGAATATAAAATATATACGAGGTCTATTAGAAAAGTATCCGACCTTATTATTTTTTTCAAAAACCATATGGATTTGAATCACGTGTGATTACATCAGACATGCTTGAACCCTCGTGGGCATGCGAGAGTTTTTTCACACCTGTCGGTTACATCATTCGCCTGTGGGCAGTCTTTGAGTGAGGAGTCGTCCACCCGCTCGTCGATTTTTTTCATTGTTTAGGAATGGCTCAGAGACTGTTGCTTTGTTTGATAAAAATTTTTTCAAAACTGTAAGGCACAACTGAGTGGACACCATTCAATAAATTCAGCTGGTTTTCGGTAAAAATTTTAACGGCTGATGAGAGATTTTGGTCTGGTAGTGTCGCTTTAAGGACGGTCCACGGCGCCTGACGGCGATCTGCGCTTCGAGGCGGCAGCATCTCGCCGTTTCAAGTTGAAAACTTCCACATTTCAGGCTCTGTTGACGCAGTAAGTCGTCAGAGAACAGAGAACTTTCAGAAGAAGTCGGCATGAGGAGTTTATTCGGACATTCCATTGTTAACGGTCATTTTGTAATGAAAGAACGTGCGGGCAGAGTCGCATGTCGGGCTGGACCCGACCGCGGGGGGTCGCGACAGGAAAAACACCTCCGTTGGAAACCTTAACGGGCAAGTTGGAACATGCCCAAGCTGTTAAACAATTTCTCAGTTACTCACTTGTTGAAAGCCATTAAAAGCCGCCTGAATTCTACAAATGGTTTTCAACACGGAGGTGTTTTTCCTGTCGCGGCGCACACAGATTTGCCGAGTCGTCACGGAAACGACTCGGCGAATTTGCGCGTACGTCTTTCATTAAAAAAATGTCCTTAAACAGTGGAATGTCCCCATAAATTCCTCATGCCGGCCTCTTCTGAATCTTCTCTGTTCTCTCACGATGTCCTGGGTGAATTAAGCCTTAAATTAGGATGTTTTCAGCTCGAAACAGGCCGACGACAGCGCCTGGAAGCGCTGCAGGACGTCCCGCTCCGTGGGAAGTCCTTACACCGACAGAAACACCCCATACTCTCTCATCAGCCGTTAAACTTTTCACAGAAAACCAGCTTAATTTCTCGAATAGTGTCCACTCGGATATTCCTCACAGGTCCAGAAAAAATTTTGATAAAGCAACGCGCGCTGTCTCGAGCAGCGTGTGAAACAAAGGAATTCAGCCGAGAGGGCGGGACCACATCTCACTCAAGGCCTGCCCACAGGGAAATGACGTCACCGACACGCGTGAAAAAACTCACGCATGCGCACGAGGGTTCAAGCATGATTGGTGTAATCTCATGTCATTCAAATCCATATAGTTAAAAAAAAAAATAAAAGGGTCGGTTTATTATCTAAGAGACCTCGTATTTAAAGTGCAGCAAGGGTTGGCAAAAACACCAGTGCAAAAACACTCAGAGATCTGATAGTCCCATACAGACTGAGCAAGCAAGGTTAATAATTTGTTTATTTTATATACACATATATATATACACTCAACAAAAATATAAACGCAACACTTTTGGTTTTGCTCCCATTTTGTATGAGATGAACTCAAAGATCTAAAACTTTTTCCACATACACAATATCACCATTTCCCTCAAATATTGTTCACAAACCAGTCGAAATCTGTGATAGTGAGCACTTCTCCTTTGCTGAGATAATCCATCCCACCTCACAGGTGTGCCATATCAAGACGCTGATTAGACACCATGATTAGTGCACAGGTGTGCCTTAGACTGCCCACAATAAAAGGCCACTCTGAAAGGTGCAGTTTTATCACACAGCACAATGCCACAGATGTTGCAAGATTTGAGGGCACGTGCAATTGGCATGCTGACAGCAGGAATGTCAACCAGAGCTGTTGCTCGTGTATTGAATGTTCATTTCTCTACCATAAGCCGTCTCCAAAGGCGTTTCAGAGAATTTGGCAGTACATCCAACCAGCCTCACAACCGCAGACCACGTGTAACCATACCAGCCCAGGACCTCCACATCCAGCATGTTCACCTCCAAGATCGTCTGAGACCAGCCACTCGGACAGCTGCTGAAACAATCGGTTTGCATAACAAAGAATTTCTGCACAAACTGTCAGAAACCGTCTCAGGGAAGCTCATCTGCATGCTCGTCATCCTCATCGGGGTCTCGACCTGACTCCAGTTCATCGTCATAACCGACTTGAGTGGGCAAATGCTCACATTCGCTGGCGTTTGGCACGTTGGAGAGGTGTTCTCTTCACGGATGAATCCCGGTTCACACTGTCCAGGGCAGATGGCAGACAGCGTGTGTGGCATCGTGTGGGTGAGCGGTTTTCTGATGTCAATCTTGTGGATCGAGTGGCCCATGGTGGCGGTGGGGTTATGGTATGGGCAGGCGTCTGTTATGGACGAAGAACACAGGTGCATTTTATTGATGGCATTTTGAATGCACAGAGATACCGTGACGAGATCCTGAGGCCCATTGTTGTGCCATACATCCAAGAACATCACCTCATGTTGCAGCAGGATAATGCATGGTCCCATGTTGCAAGGATCTGTACACAATTCTTGGAAGCTGAAAATGTCCCAGTTCTTGCATGGCCGGCATACTCACCGGACATGTCACCCATTGAGCATGTTTGGGATGCTCTGGACCGGCGTATATGACAGCGTGTACCAGTTCCTGCCAATATCCAGCAACTTCGCACAGCCATTGAAGAGGAGTGGACCAACATTCCACAGGCCACAACTGACAACCTGATCAACTCTATGCGAAGGAGATGTGTTGCACTGCATGAGGCAAATGGTGGTCACACCAGATACTGACTGGTATCCCCCCCAATAAAACAAAACTGCACATTTCAGAGTGGCCTTTTATTGTGGACAGTCTAAGGCACACCTGTGCACTAATCATGGTGTCTAATCAGCATCTTGATATGGCACACCTGTGAGGTGGGATGGATTATCTCAGCAAAGGAGAAGTGCTCACTAACACAGATTTAGACTGGTTTGTGAACAATATTTGAGGGAAATGGTGATATTGTGTATGTGGAAAAAGTTTTAGATCTTTGAGTTCATCTCATACAAAATGGGAGCAAAACCAAAAGTGTTGCATTTATATTTTTGTTGAGTGTATATACATATACACACATATATATACACATATATATATAAAAATACAAATAATGGATGGTAAGGAGTCCAACATAGAAAAATATTGGATTCAGAAAAGTTATAACTTTTCTGAATCCAATATTTCTCTATGTTGGACGACTTGCCATCCATCAACTGTTATGTTCTCCACCCCCCTCACAAATTAAGCAAACAACAAACAGACAAGTAAATTAGATCAATTTATTTTGTTGTGAACAGCACATGATTGATTCAGAGTTAATTCTTAGTGTTTTTGGCATCCATGGAGTTCAATATTTCCACCAGTTCCTCCTCTGTGAACTCAGCAAACGTCGCTGGCAGACAATTTTCTGCTGTTGTTGACATGTTTGTTGCCATTTTTTCAACCAGCATCTGTCAGCTAGTTCCTGACCTTCATATGCCGCGCTCTGATTGGCTAGTTGTTGGCAGTAAACTCTAACGCTATTGGTCAGTGGGAACCGATCCAATCTAACTTTTGGTCCTAGCCTTTTTGGATCCTTGTGGATTCAACATAACTTTCTGGCGCGGAACTCCTCCGCACATCTGTCTTAATGTGCCAAAAAAGTGCTGATGTCCACGTCTTTTCACAATTCCTGTGCTAGTCAGATGACATACCGGATCAAGACAGCGTCCAGTTTAAAAATGAACGGCACATTTCACTGTTACAGGAGTTTTTGTCATGGAAAGAGAAGTGGCTCCACCGCGCGTCGTGGTGGAGCTGCATGGCGCAAAGAAACGCCGTGATGAAGCCTCACAGGACATGTTCTGGCATGTCCAGCTCATGCACAATCACAATCGGATATTCACACGACTGGAAAGCAACCGGAATCCGTCTGAAATCCACCTGAAAGCCGTCCTGTGAGACCAACACGGAGGTGGTTTTGTACCGCGTAATAAACGGCTCCATGGCGCGTCCCTCCGCTTCTTTTTCCATGAAAAAATCTCCTGTAATGGTGGAATGTGCCGAAGAAGTGCTGATGTCCACATCTTCTGCCTTTTTGTGAAAGTCAGACGAGGTCCCGGATCAACAAAGCTTTCACGTTGGAAATGATCTGGTTGTTCCAGCGGGGTGTCAGCCTGTCGATGGGGGCTGGGAGCACGCCGCACTCTCAGGAGTTGTGGGCAGTCCTTAAGGCGGCAGTAACACCCCGTAATCTGTTTAATCCCCATAAAATCATTCCTGAAAGCCATATTAATTTTTCGAACGATGTCCACCTGGAGGTCTCTCACAGTATCTGGAAAAAAAATTGATGCATCAAAGCTCCAAATCGTTCAGACATTTATTCACAATAAAAAAATAGACGAGAGGGGTGGACCACACCTCACTCAAAGCCTGCTCACAGGCAAATGATGCAACCGACAGGCATGAAAAAACTCACGCATGCGCACGAGGGTTCAAGCTTGTCTGACGCAATCACACGTGATTCAAATCCATATGGTTTTTGAAAATAATAATAAGGTCGGATACTTTTCTAATAGACCTCATATATATATATATATATATATATATATAAGAACTTGCTGAACAGATGTGTGTGTTTTTCTGATGCCACTTAGATATCTATGGATTACATTCATGTCCGACTTGGTTTTTCTAATCGTGTTTTTAGCTCCACTCTGAGCCTGGTCACGCAGGACTCGTGATTAGATTAGATAGAACTTTATTGATCCCTTGGGAATACAGGGATATTGGGGTTCCAGCAGCATTGTATATCAGCACACAGGGTAAGAAGCATACAGAGTATCAAAAGTGAAAGTAAAAAACAATTTGCAAAAATAAATATAAATACCAGACAAACTGATTGCTACTGGTTTACTGGCTACTACTGTTCCTCTCGTTCCTGTCCTGCACTTGGGAAGGAGCAGTCTGTGGCTGAAGAGGCTCCTCTGGTTGCTGATGACAGTGTGCAGAGGGTGACTGGCATCGTCCATAATGTCCAGCAGCTTGTCCAGTGTTATCTTCACTGCCACCCTCACCAGAGAATCCAGCTTCATGCCAACCACAGAGCCAGCCCGCCTGATCAGTTTGTCCAGCCTGCCCCCCAGTACATCATGGTGTAAAAGAGGACGCTGGCTACTACTGACTGGTAGAACATCCACGGGAGCTTCCTGCAGATGTTAAATGACTGCAACCTCCTCAGGAAGTCCAGCCTGCTGTGTCTCTTCCTGTACAGGTGGTTGGTGTTGGTTGTCCAACCCAGTTTGCTGTCCAGCCACAACCCAAGGTACTTGTAGGAATCCACAGCCTCCACCGCAGCTCCCTCAATCAGAACTGGTCGCGGGCTTGGTCTCGACTTCGCAAAGTCAATGACCAGCTTCTTGTCTTTGAGGGCCCAGCACCGTGCCCTGGGGTGCTCCGTGTATTCAAATATTCACGGCTGAATTTTGTTAAATGCTTAAGTGTGTACTATTACACCTGCACTTTGGAACGTTTGCTATCTGTCACTCACACCATATCAAAGTTGATTAGGAACAAAATGTGATTAAACACTGAAGTCAGAGAGAAAGATTGTGACTTCTCACTCAATAAGGCAGCTTAGCATATAAAGGCAAAAACACTGAAGTATTGACAGAAAACATAAACCTTAATAAAATGTTTAGTTCCAGGTCCAAATTCACCGAGATCAGATATCTGTCTGGACTCCATGGACAATGATAGCCAGCACATGTCTGAGACAACATTCTGCTGGAGGCTAACAGCTCTCTGTTCTAAACCAACTAGAACCAGTTAAATTATTCAATTGAACTAAACTCAATTAAGCATCCTGCAATGTACAGTTATGATGAATTTTTTTTTTCAATCAATTCAATTTATTTCATTTATACAGCGCCAAATCACTGACCAATAGCGTTAGAGTTTACTGCCAAACAACTAGCCAATCAGAGCGCGGCATATGAAGGTCAGGAACAAAGTTTATCCGTTTGAACATTAAATATCTTGTCTTTGTGGTGTATTCAACTGAAAATAGCTTGAAGAGGATTTGCAAATCATTGTATTCTGTTTTTATTTACATTTTACACAACGTCCCAATTTCATTGGAATTGGGATTGTAAAATGTTTTCTCAATCTAAATGCTTAGTTTATATTATTTTAACAATATTTATATTATATTTGTATCAGGCTGCAGGTAACAATGCGATGCCACCAATAAACACGAGCCGCCTGCAAACAGGGCATTTACCGCCGGTCTCTCTCTCCCTCATAAAAATCTCTGGGCTGTATTGTGAAGCCTCTGAACATCAGAATAGTGATCAGGCCACACACTGGAAAGGCACAGCTCTTAGCTTCCATTGAAAAAAGGGTAATAGAGTATTTCCTTATCGTATATAAACTTGCACGCTATTATTCTGAAGCAACGCCATAACTGAAGCTGTCTTGACATTTGTTTATAAATGTTGAATTGTGAAATATGGTTGTTCTTTATTTCCCCTGAGTTAAGTAAATCAAGGTATGTTAACTATTTGAATGGACATTTCTGAGTAGAAAACAAGAAACAAATTAAGTTAGAGAAACTTTATTTTAATGATGAGACAACTTAATATTTCAATGCATATTAATATTAAGTAGGTATTACTTAATTTAGCTTTTGGATATAGAAGTAAAACATGTTTATTGTACTTAATTTAATTGTGTAACTAACACAGGCATGAAGTACAGCCAATGTGAAAATTGAAATTGTACCCACTGAATATTACGTATGTTTAACTTAATATAGCTTTCAGTGTGTTTAATGATTTATGTTGGTGTAACAGGGATATGCTAGTAACAGTTACTTAACAATACTGAAGTTGGGACAACTTAAAAAGATCCATGTAAATAGTTAAGACAAAACAACAGATAAAACACCTTTTGGAGTAGACCCAGTACATTATTTTTTAGAGTGTATAATATCATCAGATATATCAGGAAGTATGAAGTGTTTCCCTACAAAGGTAAATGTCTGCATATTTATCCCAGTAAACGTAAAGAAAGTTCTTAAAATAACTGATTAGAAACACACCTCTTTTTACAGAATTCAACTTTAACTGACAAAAAGTGCACTTTCATTTTTAACTAAAGAAGTAGTGAAATCTATTTACAGAGTCATGGCTGAATAATTTGGTAATGCTGACGGCACACGTGAGCCACTTGATTTTGATAACGGTTCATATTTATTTGAGCCACAGACACTGAGGATGGGTTGCGAGCTGCACCATATGATGACATGACGTTGGTTCATCATCGTGGGTGTTGACTCTGTGCCATCATGTTGGCAGTGCCTGATGATTTATTGCACCCTGCACACTGATATTTCTAACCCTCACATGTACAGTCACGTCATTCACATGTTGTCAATACACTCCTTTTTGTACAAGTCTGCATATTTCTATGATTACTGCTGTCATCATCACCTTTATTAAGAAGGTTTTTGTTTTTTCCCCTCATGGTCTTCATTGATGTTCTTGTTGACAACAGATACACAGTTTTCCCCTTTTTTTTTTTTTTTTTTTTTTTATTTGTTGATGTCATAGTTTGTCTAATGTTTCCTCTTGGTGTTACCCCCTAAAATCTTTTGGGGGGGTTAATAATCAGGTTAATCGGGTTTTAATAAGTAACAGTTTGCATCATGTGTCATGCTTAGTTCATGTTACAGGGTAACATATGTCACATGTCATAGAATCCAATGGAAATTGACCTTGTTTGACCTTTACTTTGCAGACCAAACATTCAACACTGTCAAAACTATTTCATTTATTAATCCTATTAACTCAACCAATAATTTGCATCACTTTTTACCAAAATTGGAGCAACTTTAACTTCTGACCCCTGTACAAACTGAAATTGACCTTTGTCACCATTCTTGCAGTTTTTACCCCAAAACTCCATAACATTCAGTCATAGATAGTCCAAATTATATCTTTTTGGCGTTTTTATAATCAGACAAGTAACCTGGTGTAGTTTTCAATTTGATTGGAGCATTTTTAAATTTTGACCCCTGTGTAATTCTTCAATTGACCCCTACCTGGCTGCCTATTGAAAATTCAAGTGGCCAATCACTTTTTTTCAAAAGAGTTCATGCCTAAGCTGTATTTGTGCTGAATTTGATGCTTGTATCACCATTTGAAGGATTGTTTCAGTTGTCTGCTGCACTAATAAGCCAACAGAGCATGAACCAGCTCCTGTCTGTTAGTTTAAACGTGTATATATACAAGACCCCCCGAATTAAAGGATTAATGCTGCTTTAAACAACCTGGATGTCATTTCTGGCATAAAATATGGTTGTTTACTCACCAATATGTTTGGTGTGATCAGACGTCCATAGTTCAAACGACGTGTTCAGTTCAAATCTGAAGCAAACATTTTTCTTCTTCTACTAAGGTGGATTAGAACTTTTTGTGGCACACAGCACCAACTACTGGACAGGAGGAACCTAGCAGTCAATGTGATTCACCTATTTTCAAAATGCAGCTCTTTCAACGAGATGTGCTGTGCCGTGACATGGCCATCATCTGTGTCCAATCGGATTTCAAGGGAGTCCAGTGAAACCCTGGCCTCTGCTCTAGCTCCACCCATGCCAGCAAGTGTTCAATATTTGACATTTCCTGTTTCACTGTGACTGACAATTTGGCACCTCCTGTTTGAGTGTGAGCTTGCCACCAAGTTCCCGCAAGATTCCATGGGATCTCGTCTGTCAATCAAGGAAGTGTCAATCAAGGAAGTGTTTGACATTTCCTGTTTCACTGTGGATTAAGAATTTGGCACTTCCTGTTTGGGCCACAGTGTACCATGAGCGAGCTTCGTGCCGCTGCGCGTTGTTGGTGTAGTGAGTAAATGAGTTGTTATTAAATGGAGTTGATGAAAATTATATGGGTCTTGTTCTTTATTTTTGCTGTAATATGTGATAAATATCTTATTATATGTCTGTTTACGTATCATGCCCTGATGTATCTGTATCAGCCCGAGTCCGAAGGACAAGGTTTACATATCCTTATTGCTATGAGTCAGTTGTGACGGATGTTAGAATAGGGTTGAAACAATTAATTGAATAACTCAAAGCATTTTGATTTCAAAAAATGTTTGAGGCAAAGAATTTGCCACAAAAAATGGAAAAGACGACATAAGAGAGCATGCATGTAACTGGTGGAAGGAGATAATCAATGTAGCAGCAGAAGTTACAACTTTTCAAAGCGGCACACTGAGTGAAAATATGCTTTTTAAGAGAACAGGGTACACGCTGATAATCTAAAATTCACTGTTTCACAATTGTGAATCATGCGCCATCTCGCGGTCCGTGACTCATGCGAGAGGTTCAGTTTCAGCAGAGTTCCGTGTCTCTGCTATTCAGGATAAAGATATCAGGAAGGCTTTTTGCCTCATTAACCCACAAGAAGAGTTAATGAGGCAAAACACCTTTATATAGCGATATAGAGGAACATAATAAAACAAGTTTCACTGAAATCCATAGGGGGTGCACCGAGATATGGCCAAATGAAAATCACCAAATATCACGTTCTTAACATAAAGAGCGCCACCTATGCAAAAGTGGCCTAACTAAGCCACCAACATTTATGCAAATTTGGAAAGAACTTGTCCCAGTGTATCCAAATATGCATAAATGAGCAAGGCTTATTCAGGATGCAGGCCCTGGGAGGTTCCCAAATGTAGCCCAAAATGCCAAAAGTTATGACAACAGGGTTAAAACTGTAAGCACCATCATTTCACTGAAAAAATATACCTCATGAATCAGAAATTATTGAGACGGGGAAATATGAGCCTGGCTGTGCTGCCTCCCACACATCAGGCATACGTCCCGTTCACATCAAAACACTCAACATTTTACAGATTCTGGGAAATTAATCATGAAGATGCACCTCAGATAATCACACACACACATACACACACTTTAAACAGAGCTCAGATTTTGGTGTCAGCTTTGCCTTTTAGATTTGGATTTATTTATTTATTTTCCAAGACACTGACAAATGAAACCACTATTCCACTAAAAACAATATTCAGAAAAAATAAACTCAGGAGGACTCAGGTTAACCAGGAACTGCTGCCATCTATTGAGGAACACTCAAATCACATTGTTTTAAATGAAAATGTTCTCTCTTTTTTTTTTTTTCTTTTGGCCTTAACTTGTTCATTTTGTTCCATTCACAGTTGATACCTGGATACAGAGGTGCAGCCATGCAAAGGGTGAAAAATACACACAACATTAATAAATAACTAGAAATTAGTTACTAAGGCAGTCCCACAAAGTTTTGTTGAACTCAGGTGATTAAAGTATATGTCAGCCTACATGATTTTCATGTCAATTCCTCCAGAGTCCACAGGCAGCAGCACAGTATGCCAATAATGCCCAAACAATCAAATATGGCACCCTCTAGCGGCCACTGCATTTAATAACCCTTTTGTTTTTCTGCTACAATCAAGATACGTTTTCCCCATCACAGACAAATATACAACACATTTAGGAGATAACAGGCTGTAAATAAGGTCCTTGAAGAGAACCAGTAATATGGGCTGAATATGAGCGCCACCTACATTTCCTACACTATAACAAGTCAAATTTGAAAGATTTGCCCTTATATAACTGATTACTGAAGAATGCTGTAAATTACTGAAGAATCTTGGAGAATTAAGTGCATGTAAAGACAGCCTGCCAAAGGTTTTCTTCACACCAAATTTCACATTTGGACAATTTGGCCTTTTTTGACCTCCCAGATGACCCGTGGGAGTTTTATTGTTGGCGTGTGTTCGGGTACTTCCTGTAACCTACGTTTGGAAAAAAATAAATAAATAAATAAAAGGTCACCATCGCAGCCTGTGTGATCCTCAGGGACGAAAAAAAGGATTTTAAGGTCTGCGAGTAATGACTGAGTTTACCCCGATACACAAAGGACAGTAGCAGGATTTAAATTTAATTTGAACTGCTTCAAATATACCTTAAAATGGCAATGTTTTAACTGATAACAGAATAATGGCTATTTTTCTAATGTTGTATGGAGCTCTGAAACCATGGTCTTGTCTGACGTCTTAACGTGATTTTAAATCAAAACGTTTTTCCCCATTTTACAACCCCAACTCCAATGACCTTTTGAAGTTGTGTAAAATGGAAATAAAAACAGAATACAATGATTTGCAAATCCTCTTCAACTTATATTCAATTGAATACACCACAAAGACAAGATATTTAATGTTCAAACTAATAAACTTTTTTGTTTTTGTGCAAATATTTGCTCATTTTGAAATGGATGCCTGCAACACATTTCAAAACAGTTGGGACAAAAGACTGGGAAAGTTGATGAATGCTCAAAGAACACGTTTGGAACATACCACAGGTGAACAGGTTAATTGGAAACAGGTGAGTGTCATGATTGGGTATAAAAGGAGCATCCCCAAAAGGCTCAGCCATTCACAAGCAAAGATGGGGCGAGGATCACCACTTTGTGAACAACTGCATGAAAAAAAAATAGTCCAACAGTTTAAGAAGAATATTTCTCAACGTTCAATTGCAAGGAGTTTAGGGATTCCATCATCTACAGTCCATAATATAATCAGACAATTCAGAGAATCTGGAGAACTTTCTACACATAAGCGGCAAGGCTGAAAACCAACAATGAATGCCCGTGACCTTTGATCCCTCAGGCGGCACTGCATTAAAAACCAACATCATTGTGCAAAGGATCTTACCGCGTGGGCTCAGGAACACTTCAGAAAACCATTGTCAGTTAACACAGTTCGTCGCTACATCTACAAGTGCAAGTTAAAACTCTACCATGCAAAGTGAAAGCCATACATCAACAATATCCAGAAATGCCACCACCTTCTCTGGGCCCAAGCTCACTTGAAACGGACAGACGCAAAGTGGAAAAGTGTGCTGTGGTCTGATGAGTCCACATTTGAAATTGTTTTTGGAAATCATGGACGTCGTATCCTCCAGACAAAAGACACCTGTCGCCCATTGAAAATGTGTGGCACATTATGTAACGCATAATACGACAATGGAGACCCCGGACTGTTGAACAACTGAAGTCGTACATCAAGCAAGAATGGGAAAGAATTCCACCTACAATACTTCAACAATTAGTGTCCTCAGTTCCCAAACGCTTACTGAGTGTTGTTAGAAGGAAAGATGACGTAACACAGTGGTAAACATACCACTGTCCCAGCTTTTTCGAAACATGTTGCAGGCATCCATTTCAAAATGGGCAAATATTTGCACAAAACAATAAAGTTTAAAGTTTATCAGTTTGAACATTAAATATCTTGTCTTTGTTGTGTATTCAACTGAATATAAGTTGAAGAGGATTTGCAAATCATTGTATTCTGTCTTTATTTACATTTTACACAATGTCCCAACGTCAATGGAACTGGGGTTGTATGAACTGTGAACAATTCCTAAACAATAAATCTTATTTCTTAGGAAGAGAACATTATTTACTCACCTCCGAAGCAAGCCCAGTGCAGCACCTTTTATTTATTGTTTAGAAATAAATATATTTTCATTTGTACTCCTTCCCATGTCCAGCTCCCTGCATTTGGGTCCATTGCCTGAACTTAGTGTCTTCAGTTCCCAGGGGCTTATTGAGTGTTGTTAGAAGGAAAGGTGATGTAACACAGTGGTAAACATACCATTGTCCCAGCTTTTTTGAAACAGGCAGGCATCCATTTCAAAATTAGCAAATATTTGCACAAAAACAATAAAGTCTGTCAGTTTGAACATTAAATATCTTGTGTTTGTGGCTTATTCAATTGAATATAAGTGGAAGAGGATTTGCAAATCATTGTATTTTGTTTTTACTTACATTTTACACATCGTCCCAACTTCATTGGAATTTGGGTTGTAGATAAATGAGACTAAATTGGCTTTAAACCAAATACTGACAAGATAAGACTAAAATAACTTTTAAACATTTAGAAGTTATTGTTTAAAAAATGTAAATGCATGAAATGGGAGTGGGATGGGTACATTTCCAATCTTTCCTGCCCTGTGGTCAAGTGGATTACAAGTTTAGCATCGAGGACTTCATGGAGAACTGTAGGGAACTGAGAATGTACATCATCTCTGCTGAAGTCCAGCAGTGCCCTGTTTACAGCTGTGACATTTTCCTTTTTCTGTTTAAATTTGTGAGAATATACCTTTGATCATTTCTCTAAGAAACTTAAATCACGGTGGCTGGGCTTTGATCCTGACCTATCCTCTTTGATCCTGATGGCTTGATCTTTTATATTTAAACTCACTAAAGATGTTGTGTTTTCATTTCCGTACATTTACCAGTTTTGCTTTTTGTTTTATCCTGAATACAGCAGAAAAGGAATTTGGATCAAGTTGTGGATTCTGATCTTTGATTGTGACTGCTGAACTAATTAATAATCCAGAATACAGGATCAGAGAAATCAGGACCAGAGATCAAAGGAAATGTAATAAAAGCTCAAACCCAGTGACTAACGGCAAAATCCGTCCCTTGATAGAGATCTGCACCAAAATTTACTGGTATGTCTACCAACCCAGCAAATTTTAATGAAACACATTCATGTGCTTTTGAGATATCAGAGCACACAATTGATGAACATCCTTTTGAGACATTCTGCAAACAATAACAACATAAAATGAGAAATAAATATTTAGCATGGCATTCAAGTTTAACCTGAAAATATTTCTTCAAGCCCCAGTCAACTTTCAATTAAGAAGCAAGAGGTTGATTGTCTGGCCTCACAATTTGCCATCCACATTGTTAAGTCTGAGGTGGAGCATGTTTCCAACCATACTCAGGGTCCACACCTTCAAAGATCTGTCTCAGTCCATCAATCTGTCCATCCTCATTGAAAAGGATCCTGAAGTGAGCTCATCCGCCCCACAGGGCTCTGTGAGCGGTGAAGACTTCCCAATCCATCACCGGCACCCAATGCTCATCTAAGACTAAGACAATAGTCACCCCAACCATGAACTGTTTGTGGTTTAACCTTCTTGGGAGGGCATTCAGAAGACTCCACTCCAGGGAGTCAGTGTTAATTCATGTATCTTATCATGAAAGATTTATGACCCCTCGATTTGTGATCCTGCTCACAGATCTGTAGGTTAGTTTAGAACCTCTGACCTCATCTAGTCCTGTGTCCACTTCAACTCTTTAGCAGCGATGCTCCTCTGCAAACCTCTGGTCTTTATCATTTTATTTGCAATCACGTGGTTCTTCTTGGTAACGTACATTTAATTTGTGGTTGTAATAAAGGTGTTGCTTTGGACGCTGTAAGAACTGGTCTCCAGTCAGATCATTTACTCCGTTTATTAATTAAATCCAGTGTGTGATGAATCATTTTTGGTCTGAATGTTGCTCAATCTGTACCCCTGTGATTGCTGCTGGACAATCTGGAATAAAATGATCTGTATTTGTCTGCGTGTAGCGGACACTCAGTCCGTGTGTGTGTGTCCAACATTATTTTTTCCTCTTTCAAAACATTAGACGAAACGTCAAACGTCTTCATCAGCTGCTTCAAGACAGAAAAAAACAAACCTAAAAACTACCACGATCAGACACAGAGTTCGCGGTGTGTGAAGTGACAGTCAGTAAACAGACTGTAAACATTTAACGGGTCAGTCGGTAACAAACAACAACAGCAGCAGTAACAGGCTGAGCAGCACACGTACCGTGACGACGATCAGGATCAACTTTGTCGCTCCTGACGATCAGTTCTTGTCTCACGCCATCAGCTTTTTACAAAACCACAGACTGAACGCGTTATTTATATTTATCTTTAGGAACAAACGGCGGCGCTCAGTCCAACGTTTAAACGCCTCACCGAGTCCCGTTTCATGTGGGGGCGGGGCCTGGAGGGTGGAGGAGGCGGCGCTTTTACCCCCGACGCCCGTGCCTGTGGCGCGAGCACGGTCCCCTCCGGAGTTCCTAACAGGAGCCTTCATGTTAGCATGTGTCTTACTCCACAGGGTTTTATTTTTCTTTAGATTGGCAAATAAAACTATATACAAGCAAACGTGAAGCACAATGTGACAAAGATAAGAAAAAAAAAAAGTAAAAATAGACCTAAACGACAGATTATATTAAGTATATAAGAGCGAAATAAGAAAAGATATGGTCAGATATCCAAGTCCACACTCTCATGAGCGCCACTAGCTTAGCTTATGGCAAGCTAAAAGTGGACACACTCGTTTGACCGAACAACGTTTCTGGGAATTCTGTGTCAGTACGCGCCCGCAGCCGACCTGCTTGATGAATTCCTGCACAAAAAGTAGTTCCCAGATAATTGTGATATATTCCTGTGAAATAATGAGTATATCTCATCTAAATCAATTCTAAAACTTACTAGTAATACAATTATAAAGATAACTGAAGTCTTAAGAGTGGCTGTAATAAATATTTAAGAAACTTAAAGTTTATGAGCAACTTCATCTGTTATTATATGGTATGTGATTTTGCCAACTTCTGATTGGCCCATTCGCCACGTTCTGAGCTGTACCACATGCCGAGTTGACCGCTGGTGGAGCCGAGTACCCCTTGCATGCAGTAGAGCTAGCCAATCGAGCTATGCCTTCTATGATAATGACCAATCAGAACGCCTACTTTGGCTGTCAGTTTGTTGACAAGATTCTACATGATGCCTGTGCATTATTTCACAAAGACTATTCCTTATTAAGCCCCGCCGTGCCCGGTCGGTCCAACCATGACGACGCCGTGTACACAATGCAGTAAAAACTAAGAGCAGGGAAAAAAAAAAAAAAAACGCTGCTTGTTGCAGCAGCTCCGCGGTCTTCTCTCACAAATGTGTTTAAATACAGTCCATAAAAGTCCTGCTCACAGACTGATTGCCAGAGACAAGACATGTCCACGTTCAATAAAAAGTCCGGACATCTCCAGTTCACTCACGGACGATTCGTTCGTGTGCGCACATGTGAACAATTAAAAGAAAAAAAAAGGCTGCCTGCGGTCCTCGCTCTCCGCAAACTCTCTCATCACTGTGTTAAAGAAAGGACATAAGTCCTGCTCACAAACTGATTGCCAGAGACAGGACATGTCCACATCAAGTATAACTCCAGACATCTCCACATTTAAGCCCCGGTCACAACCCACCGTGCGTTTTTTTTTCGTCGTATGTTTTCTGTGGATGCCACGGCCACTACATTTTTGTGAAAATGTACGGAGGCAGTAGCAAGAGGAGGGAGGGAGTATGTTCAATGCATGTCTCTAGGAGTGTAACGATAAAGAGAGTTGACAATAAAGCAGTGGGTGTGTGTGTGGTCACTTTTCTTTTTTATGAGCGGGACCGGAGCGGCAGGTGTTTTTCACCGTCGGCGATGCATGAGCATGTCCAGCCTGCAGCGGTCAGTTGTACGAGTGTTTACTTGCCTCGAAAAGTTACAGCTAGTTAACAGACTGAAGCTGTGGAGTGTCTGTGTTGCTGATGTTTGGAAATAAAGTCCAAGTTCAAGTGAGAAGCTGCGTTGTGCATGCAAGTCTGTCGGCCTCCATAGTATGTGGTGACCGCCATAATCCGTACTGCCTACGTACGGATTTGGTTAATTCAATAGTAATTGAATGAAAATGTGTTGCTTTGAATCAGTACACTAAAACCTCTACGGCGTGTCTGCGTGTGTCTACGTGCTCCTAAATTCGTACTGAGGCAATACTTACGATGTACGGATCTCCAAATTTAACCCATGTTTTTGCAAGTAGACTGCACGCACGTGCAAGTACGGCGGGTTGTGACCACGGCTTAACTCACAAACGGTTCCTTCGCGTGAACATCTCGCGGTCAAAGTAGAAAAGATAAACTATAACAGAACTCAGAGCGCAGACCTGCAGCTCAGTACAAGAACAAATATAAAGTTGAAGTTAAATCAGAGTGCACAGTCTGTCTGCAGCGTGCACCTGACGCAGACATTCTTGCATTGTCATGACACCATAGGAAGCTCGAGGCAGCCCCGGTGTGAAAGGGGCTTTAGAGATTGTGCTCATGAAGTATTTTGGACCTGCTGGTGCAGTATGACAGTAATAATAAAGAGTTGAAACTTGAGATAGATTTTTCAGTTTTAGTATGTTTGACAAACTCCTAATTTTGTTGTTTACCATATAATAAAACAGTTATAGACTTTTGATTTTGGTGTACCTGTGTCAGGATGGGGTTCACCGAGGCCTTGAACCCCATCCTGACCAGGTCCGCACAATCACAGGTACACCTCATCAAAAGTCTATAACTGTATACAAGGTCTGTTAGAAAAGTATCTGACCTTTTTATTTTTTTCAAAAACCTGATGGATTTGAATCACGTGTGCATGCATGAGCAAACCTTGAACCTTCGTGCGCATGCATGATTTTTTTCACGCCTGTCGGTTGCGTCACTTGCTTGTAAGCAGCCTTTGTGTGAGGACGGGTGGAGTCTCTGGTTGTTTTTCTTTGCAAGGAAATGGCGGAACGACTGGAGCAGTGCGACTGCATCAAATTTTGTCAGAAACTGGGCGACAGCCAGGTGGAAACCATTAAAAGATGTCTGCAAACGGTGGAGAGCGAGCCATGCTCCAGTCGGCCATCAACATGCTGAAATGACCAGATCATTCCAAAGTGGATGCTGTGGTGATGTGGGGCCATCGTGTGACTATCCGAGAAATTGTGGAAGAGGTGGACATCAGCACTTTTTCAGCACATTCTACTGTGACAGAAGATTTGGCCATGAAAAGAGTTGCAAAAAATAAAAAAGTCAGATAGTTTTCTAACAGACCTCGTACTATGTGCTCAAGCACATTGTAAACATTGATACAATGGAGTTTGATGCGGAAGAGTTCAGAATGATAAGATCAAAATGGTTTGAATATACCATTTACAGTTGGCAATGAAAGACTAGGGTGCTAACTTCGTGTTAATGTCAGAAGAAGCTGCACTGAAAGAGATCTATCTGGGAAGAGACACATTCTGTGTGTTGTCGCTCCAACGAGAGTGGCACACTGAGCAGGGTGGCGAAAGTAACCTTACTAACCCCCAGAGCAACAGTGGTAAGGAAGAAATCCCTCTGAGGAAGAAACCTCAAGCAGACCAGACTCAAAGGGGTGACCCTCTGCTTGAGCCATGCTACAGACATAAATTACAGAACAATTCACAGAAACAATCCACAAAACGAATATACAGGAAATGCTGTTGGTGCACAGGACAGGAGGGTTTCATCACAAATACAATTCCATCTCTGGATGGAGCTGCACCTTAAACAGAGAGAAAAAAAACAGAACCAGAACCATCAGAACCACCATCATTTGACTGCAGCCTTTGACACGGTTGATCACTGTATTTTACTGTCCCGTCTGGAGTAGTATGCAGGTTTTAAAGGCACAGCACTGGAGTGGTTTAGATCTTATCTTAGAGACCGTAGTTTCTCTGTGCACCTTGGGCCACACCAGTCCAGCTCAGCACCCTTAAATTATGGTGTTCCACAAGGCTCTGTTTTGGTCCTGCTCTTTTTTCACTGTATATGCTGCCACTTGGCACCATATTCAGAAAATACAACTTGGCCTTTCATTTTTATGCTGATGACCTGCAAATCTAATCTGCCACTTAAGCTCCCATCAAATTCTCTGACTTATTTTGGTAATTGTCTGCAGGAAGTGAAAACTTGGTTGGCTCAAAACTTTCTAATTCTCAATGAGAATAAACTGAAATAGTTAGTTTTGGCCCTGCATGGTCATCTGGCTCATATGATGTGCTTGGTCCTTTGTCTTCCTGTGTGCATGATTGTGTCAGAAATTTGGGGGTTATTTTTGACAGGTCCTTCAAAATGGACAAGCAAATAAATTCTGTGGTAAAGGCCAGTTTCTATCAACTTAGAATTTTGAGAAAAGTGAAGCTTACCTCCCCAGCGTGTGATTTGGAGCGAGTTATTCATTGCTTATAACATCTCGTTTAGATTATTGTAACTCACTCTACTGTGGACTGGACCAGTTGTCTCTAAAGCGTCTGCAGCAGGTTCAGAACGCTGCTGCACGACTGCTCACGGGGATGAGGAAACGAGAGCACATCACCCCTGTGTTAGCCTCGCTCCATTGGCTCCCAGTCTCATTTAGGATTGATTTTAAGATCCTGCTGCTTGTGTTCAAGTGTTTAAATGGTTTGGCTCCCGAATACCTCTCTGAGCTTTTGACTCCTTATGTTCTGGTCAGATCAGTGAGGTCAGAAAGCCAGCTTTTATTAAATGTGCCCAGATCTCGATTAAAAACTCGAGGTGATCGGGCTTTTTCGGTGGCTGCGCCTAAACTCTGGAACAGTTTGCCTATACACATCAGAGCTGCTCCATCTCTAGAGTCTTTTAAATCTGTTCTTAAGACTCATTTTTATGCTTTGGGCTTTTAATACAATTTAATCTGTGTGGTGTCTGGTTTTATGTGTTTTTGTATATTTTGGAATTTTAATGCTCTGTTTTGGTGGTAGGTTTTTGGATATTGTTTTACTGTGAATCACTTTGGGCAGCTGCTGTTGTTGTAAATGTGCTATATAAATAAAATTGACATTGACATTGAAATTGACATCAGAAAGACAAGAGCAGCAGTCACTCCGCCATTCCTAAACAATAAAAATCCGATGAGGGGGGTGGACCAGTGCTCACTCAAAGCCTGCCCACAGGCGAATGACGCAACCGACAGACGTGGAAAAAACTCACGCATGCGCACGAAGGTTCAAGCTTGTCTGATGCAAGCGCACATGATTCAAATCCATATAGTTTTTGAAAAAAATAAAAAGGTCAGATAGTTTTCTCACAGACCTCGTAATTTGCCAGCATTAAACAACAAGAAAAAAAAACAAGAAATACTAAGCTGATCGCCGGCCACGAGCCCTAAGCTTCACTAAAAGACACAGTATTTATGTAAAGTTGAGGCTGCGGCCCACTCAGTTTCCTAATAAAATGAATTAAAAGAGTAAAAAGTGTAAAACAAAACTATGCCAGTATGCTAGCCATACGAAAGGGAAAATAAGTGTGTCTTAAGTCTGGACTTGAAAGTCTCTACAGAATCTGACTGTTTTATTGATGCAGGGAGATCATTCCACAGAACAGGGGCACGATAAGAGAAAGCTCTGTGACCCGCAGACTTCTTATTCACCCTAGGGACACAAAGTAGTCCTGCACCCTGAGAACGCAAAGCCCAGGCCGGTACGCAAGAGCCTAGGTTAAGCGTTAGCTGGTCAAATTGATGCAGATGTCTCACTGGACCAAGAACCATCATTTCAGTCTTATCAGAGTTTAAAAGTAGGAAGTTTCTAGACATCCAACTTCTCAATGATGCAAGGCAGTCTTCTAAGGATTTTATGTGAACGAGATTACCAGCAGTTATCGGCATGTGTAACTAAGTATCATCAGCATAGCAGTGAAAGGTAACCCCAAAATGCCGCAATATGTGCCCAAGGGGCGCTATATAAAAGGAGAAAAGCAGGGGGCCTAAGACGGACCCCTGTGGAACCCCAAATTTCATGTCACTATGGTTAGAGGTAGTATTATTGTACAAAACACAGTGAGAACGACTGGTCAGGTATGACGTCAACCACGCAAGGGCACTCCCAGTAATCCCAAAATGATTTTCCAGCCTATCAAGTAGAATATGATGATCCACGGTATCAAATGCAGCACTGAGATCTAACAGCAACAGAACCGTAGTTGTGTCCGAATCCATTGTAAGCAGAAGATCATTCACCATTTTAGTGAGAGCCGTTTCTGTGGAATGATATTTTCTAAAAGCAGACTGCTGTGGCTCAAAGAGATTATTATTATTCAGTAAGATAGTCTATGAGCTGCCATGACACCACTTTTTCCAGAATTTTAGAGCAAAATGATAGATTTGATATCAGCCAATAGTTTTTCAATACACTAGGGTCAAAATGAGGTTTCTTAAGTAATGGTTTAATCACTACAGATTTTAAACATATAGGAACAGATCCAGAAGTTAAAGAAAGATTAATAATTTCCAGCACAGTCGGCCCAAGAGTGGGCCACAGGTTCTTAAACAGTTTTGTTGGTATAGGATCAAATAAACAGGTTGTGCTTTTTGTTGACATTATGAGTTTTGTCAGCATGCCTAGTGACATATTATCAAATTCTGTAAATCTAGGTAATACCTCAGTAGTGGCGCCCACCTCAATAGCAGGGTGTAGTGGCTGGGTTAAGGCATGCTTGGATATGTTTAACCTAATGTCTTCTATTTTCTTCTCAACGTAATCCAGGAAATCTTGTGCTGTATAAGGAGAGCGAACTACAGGTGGTTGTCCATGTATTGTATAAGTGTTGCCACCGTGCCGAACAAGAACTTTGAGTTATGCTTGTTTTTGTTGATCAAATCAGAGTAATAGGTTCGCTTTGTAGCCAGTAATGCATGCTCATAGTCTAAGATAGCGTCATGCCACGCAAGGTGGAAAACTTCTAATTTTGAACGACGCCATTTCTGTTCTAGACCTCTTCAAAGTCAAAGTCAAAGTTAGCTTTATTGTCAATTCTTCACATGTACTAGACATACAAGGAATCGAAATTTCATTTCTCACCTTCTCTCTGTGATGACAGGACAAGACATTTCGACAATAAGGACAAGTATTTAGTATTTACAGTGTAGTGTCTGAGGTAATAGTAAAAGTGGAAAGTCCAGTAGTGCAAACCATTCAGTATTTGTAGCAGCAGCAGATTTTTGTTAAGACACTGTGCAAGTGGTGTGATGGTGATAAAGTGAATCAGTGCAGGACATTGTCATGGGCAACAGATATATATAATATCTGTTGCTCATGTATATATTTATTAGCTTCTTGAAAGCCTGGGTGGAGCTGGGGGGAGAGAGTTCAATAATCTGACAGCCTGGTGGATGAAGCTCTTTGTGAGTCTGGTGGTGCGGGACCGGAGGCTCCTGTACCTCTTCCCGGAGGGCAGAGTGCTAAACAGGTTGTGTGTTGGGAAAGTGTAGGTACACAGACCCACAACAGGGGGCGCAAATGAACGGACAATGGAAGAAGTCAAATAACAACACTTTACTGTTGTGAAATGGGCACAACATACACAACAGATTACAACAATAGACAAAAAGCCAAATCACAAAAGGTGTCGTGTGGGCAGGCTCGAAGATAGAAGACGTCTGTCCAAAGCAGAACCGGAACCACACGATTTCCTTCGCCACCAGACCCCGGGAATACTGGAGCCGCCAAGTCCCGAACTCCCAGGTGGCCACTGCCTCCGCGTGTCGGACCTGGTACTGCTGGCGAGGAACAAAAAACAATTAAATGTGGGCGCGTTTGCACCCAGCAATCCACACGGCAGGAAAACTACCTCCACCTCTCGTTGGAAAAAGAGTCTGTTATACTATGCACAAAGTCACAAAAGGTTACTGTCGAAAAATCACACAGTCAGCTGAGAACGTTACCTTCCAGGTAGAGCGATATCTCGGCAAAGAGGTGGAGACGTCGTCCTGCTGATGTACCCCTGCTGATCAGGTGATTGGTAACAGCTGTTGCAGGTGATGCGTGACAGCTGTCACCCTGGCTGCTCCTGTGAGGCGGCTGCGCCCTCTGGTGCCTGGAGCCCGCACTCCAGACAGGGCGCCCTCTGGTGGTGGGCCAGCAGTACCTCCTCTTCTGGCGGCCCACACAGCATTGTGTGCGGGATGGCTTGCATCGCCCACAATTGTGGTTGCTTTGTGGGTGAGGTGGGTGGTGTATATGTCTTGCAGAGAGGCACCAATGATCCTTCCAGCTTCATTCACTATGCGCTGCAGGGCCTTCCTGTTGTAGTTAGTGCAGCTTCCGCCCCACACAGTGATGCAGCTGGAAAGGATGCTTTCAATGGTGCCACGGTAGAAAGTGCTCATGATGGTTGGTGGAGCACTTGCCTGCTTGAGTTTGCGCAGGAAGCAGAGATGCCGCTGGGCCTTCTTTGCCAATGATGCAGTGTTGGTGGTCCAAGACACGTCCTCAATGATGTGCACCCCCAGGAATTTGGTGCTGCTCACTCTCTCCACAGCAGCACCCTCGATGGTCAGTGGCAGGTGTTGGGTGTGACCTTTCCCAAAGTCAACAACAATCTCCTTGGTCTTGCTGACATTCAGCAGCAGGTTGTTGTTTCTGCACCACGTGGTCAGAAGGTTGACCTCTTCCCTGTAGTGAGTCTCATCGCCCTTGGTGATGAGCCCCAGCAGAGTTGTGTCATCCGCAAACTTCACTGTGTGGTTTGTGCTGTGGGTTGTTGTGTAGTCATGTGTCAGTAATGTGAAAAGCAGTGGACTGAGCATGCAGCCTTGGGGAGCCCCTGTGTTGAATACAATGCTGCTCGAGGTGTTGTTGCCAACACGGACTGCTTGTGGCCTCTGGGTGAGGAAGTCCAACAGCCAGTTGCAAAGGGAGGTGCTGAGCCCCAGTTTATCCAGTTTGCAGATGAGCTGTTGAGATATTATGGTGTTGAACGCTGAACTGAAGTCTGTGAACAGCATTCTGACACGGTTTTTCTTTTTATTGTCGATATATGTATTATCAAATATTAATGTCTTCACTTTGATGTGCTCTCTGTAATCATGTCTTTGATTTCTGCTTGAAAGAAAATGCTTCTTCTCTTCTGTGACGCTCTGACTCACTAGGACATGAGGAGATGGCACTGGGGTACTATGGTGGAATCAAATTTGCCCATATGGGTTTGTAAGAGTAGAATGGGAGGCAGAGCCTTCAGCTTTCAGGCTCCTCTCCTGTGGAACCAGCTCCCAATTCAGATCAGGGAGACAGACACCCTCTCTACTTTTAAGATTAGGCTTAAAACTTTCCTTTTTGCTAAAGCTTATAGTTAGGGCTGGATCAGGTGACCCTGAACCATCCCTTAGTTATGCTGCTATAGACTAGACTGCTGGGGGTTCCCATGATGCACTGTTTCTTTCTCTTTTTGCTCTGTATGCACCACTCTGCATTTAATCATTAGTGATCGATCTCTGCTCCCCTCCACAGCATGTCTTTTTCCTGGTTCTCTCCCTCAGCCCCAACCAGTCCCAGCAGAGGACTGCCCCTCCCTGGGCCTGGTTCTGCTGGAGGTTTCTTCCTGTTAGGGGGGAGTTTTTCCTTCCCACTGTAGCCAAGTGCTTGCTCACAGGGGGGTCGTTTTGACCGTTGGGGTTTTACATAATTATTGTATGGCCTTGCCTTACAATATAAAGCGCCTTGGGGCAACTGTTTGTTGTGATTTGGCGCTATATAAAAAAATTGATTGATTGATTGATTGATGGTAAGGCGGTGTATTGATTTAATTGGAGTATTGGATCATTGTCAGGAAATTAATTGTCATATTAAGATCGGCCTGCACGTATTAATTGATGTTAATCAATGCTTATCATTCATCCAATCAATCAATTTTGAAATGGTTGGACTGGTTATTAATCATTTTGTGACATTTGATTTCAGGCATATGCAAAGCATTACTGCGGAGCATGTTTAATCGGTGCAAAGCACAATTCACTGTTGTGAAAGTGTAGTGACACGGACCCACAACAGGAGGCGCAAATGAACGGTCAGTAGATGAGCCAAAAAGTAACAATTTAATGTTGTGAAGGTGCACAACGAATACACAGACAATCTCAGAATATGATAACAGTCAATCCACAAAGGTGACGTGTGGGCAGGCTCGAGGATAGAAGACGTCTGTCCTGAGAAGAGCCGGAACCACACGATTTCCGCCGCCACCGAACCTGGTGAATACTGGAGCCGCCAAGTCCCGAATTCCCAGGTGATCACCGTCCCCGACTGTCGGATCTGGTACTGCCGGCAAAGAACAAAGACAGTCAAGTGTGGGTGTGTGTACACCCAGTAACAACAACGGTGGGAATGCCACCTCCACCTCTCACTCAATATGCTGATGAGTTTGCAGTGATCCCTCAGAGGAAAAGAGTGCCGTCCTGCACTCACTCAGCTTCCACAAAACAAGGGACTGGTACGCCTGCAAACACTCACAATGTACAGATTATAGGTAAACACAAATGGCTGAGGATATTACCTCCATAGAAGTACGATATCTCGGCGATGAGGTGGAGATGACGTCTGGGTTTTATGGAGTGAGATGATGAAGAATGAGTGACAGCTGTCAGGAAATAATGAGTAACAGCTGTCACTCCCGGCTGTGTCCATGGCAGCAGCGCCCTCTCGTGCCTGAAGCCCGCACTTCAGGCAGGGCGCCCTCTGGTGGTGGGCCAGCAGTACCTCCTCTTCTGGCGGCCCACACAACATTCACAGGGTAATGAGACCAAAACAAGGGAAATTTCCAACACGTCAATCCCTGTTTCAAATGGATTTTATTGAATGTACCAATGTGAAGGGAAAAATATTGCTTAGTATTGATTGAAACATATAGCAAATGGGTAGAGGTGTTCCCTGTTAGAAATGCAGATGCTCTAACAGTGGTGAAGATACTTTGTAGAGACATAATTCCAAGACATGGGCTACCCGAAACAATGTACAGTGATAATGGCACTCATTTTGCAAATGAAATCATCCAGCAGTTGACAGAACATCTGAAAATAAATGCAAAAACACATTGTGCTAATCATCCTCAAAGTGCAGGTTTAGTGGGAAGAACAAATGGAACAATTAAAAGTGAGCTCAGAAAATGCATTGTGGAAGAAAAAAAAAATAAAACCTGGGTTTATTGGTTTTTTTTGTTTGTTTGTTTGTTTTTTCTAATTTGGTGAAATTGTGCATGCATATAACACCCAGCTGCTAGCAAACTAGCGACTGGCCTTAAGCCATTTGACATTTTGTATGGCAGGCCCTACAGAATACCAGATTTACAGAAGATAGCTGGGCCTGATAGTGAGGATGAGGAATTAGTTGATTACATGAGACGAGTATTGTCCCATAAGAATGTTATACATTCTAACATGATACCAGACGCTCCTATTTCTGTGCAGGACCCTGAGGGTCAGATCGAGATTGGCGACTGGGTGCTGATAAAGACCATTAAAAAGAAGAACTGGTCATCTCCAAGGTGGGAAGGTCCATTTCAAGTGCTGCTAACCACCCCCACTGCAGTGAAAATCGCAGAGAGGTCATCTTGGGTGCATCTATCCCACTGTAAAAGACAAAGATACCTGAAAGATCCCGAACAAGACAAGGGGAGCGACATGTAACAGTGACAGCTGATGGCCTATAGGCCCAGTAACGGCTGGAAGCGCGTCACAACAGAGAGAGAGCGTGACCAGGAGTGAACAAAGACAAAGACCAGAGATTGAAACAGGTGCCAAGGTCCCAAGGCAGACGTACTACAAGCTTGAAATAAGAGCACTGACGTGACCGGACCAGGAGAAAAGAAGCAAACAAGATTGCATCTTGAGAACGGGAGACAATCCTGTTCTATTCCTGTGCACCTGTGTTTAAAGAAACGTCAAGAACAGGGCACAGGACAGAGTACATGACACATTATTTTGATTCCATTTGCAACATGCTTTACACATACTGATGATAGCACAGATTTATGCACTACAGCTGAAGGGAACTAACATAAAAAGAGTTCCAGATTCCCTCAGCCCCTTGCTGAACAGAACTGAGACTGTGAACTGTCACCAAAGAAAGAAGACATCTTCAAGACCAGAACCATAGTCTCTCTCTCTGGGAAAAAAGAAAAAAAAAGAGAGAGAGAGAGGGACATAGCAACTGGTTGTTCAGAATATTGTTTTAATTATGGAGAGCTTTGCCGCCAGAGCAGGCTGCAAACTGCGCACCCTGATGATGATTTTGACAATTATTGCTGTAATTGTGGCGTTTACTGTGTGGTGGTATGAAAACATATATGAACCCCGTTACAAGTCAGACCAGAAGAAAGTGAAACCACAAAGTTTTGAATGGATGTTTGATACGCCTCGCAACCCATATCAAACGAACATGTGGTACAGATATGCTAAGTTTTTGGCTGACGGAGTGAAGGTGAACAACTGTTTTGTATGTTCCTTAATGCCTGTCTCTGCCACGCACCCACGTATAAAACCACTGCCGCTGTTGAATGTTAGTCTTTTGTTTCCACACGTGGTAGCATCAGCAGTGGATGCCATGGTACTCAATGACTCTGTTCATGAACAGAGTCATTACATACAGGCTCTTACATCACAATCAAGGCACCAAAGAACATTTCATTTAAAAATTTTCTAGCAGCAGAAGGGACACTGACAGTGCCTATTCATACTAATCTTTTCCTTGATCCCAATGCTCATCTGTTATGCAAATGACCAGCCTTTGTTCTCTGGTCCAATTACTGATATGGGCAAGGTTTATGAGCCATTTTGTAAGATGATATTGGGGCCATGCACTCGCCTACCGGATGGAAGCTTTAACCACACTCAAGCTCCCTATGGGGGCAAGTGTGTAGATTACTTCCAAGCACCAGACCCAACGGGGACTTACGCTCAGGTGAGCATGTACTGGTTGTGTGGCCATGATGCCTTCATAGCCCTCCACGCAGGATGGACAGGCAGATGCGCTCCAATAACCATGGCTCAGCACTCCTACATAGTAGCCGCTCACCCCTCGACCAGTCATCGCTTCAAGCAAGACTTGGCTCCCCATGACCCTATATGGGGAACAGACGTGCCTCAATACGCCAAGCTGTGGTCTACAGACCAGAAGATCCTACTCTCACTCTTTACTGGGTGGGCATGGGCAAGGTGATGCTGCGCGTGGAGACACTAAATTATCGATTTAGTTACTTTGTGAACTCCACAGTTGAGGCTCTAAAAGGCATAAGGGCAGAGCTGACTGCTCTGCGGATCATGGAAATGCAGGATAGGATGGTTTTCTTTCAATTAACCGCGGCTGCGGGTGGGGTATGCGCCATGGTGGGTGAAAGCTGTTGCACTTTTATTCCTGACAATGATGACGATGGGGGTTCCATTGGCTTAGCTATTCAAAATTTGACGTTGCTAGAATGCACTGTAGTTAAAGACTTTGTCCCAGACAATGGCTGGGCTACGTGGCTCTTTTCAGGATCATGGTACCACATCCTGTTGAGAATGATCACCCCACTCGTGATTTTTCTAGGCGTATTGAGTGTCATGATTTGTTGCGTGATCCCTATTGTACAGTCTTTGGTTTGTCGGATGATTTCTGCTACAGTAGATGGGTTGCTGTTGGACCGTGACTACATTTTCTTGTTGCAATCACGATACTTCAAATGGCCTCGTTTAGACTGGGCATCTTGTGTACATTATTCTTCCTGAGTGTAAGGGTTTGATGCTTCTGCGCAAATGATCGGGCCACTGAAAGGCCACAGTCGGAGGTGGTGGTTTTGTGATATTGACAATGCAGACATTGAAATTTGATAAACAGGGAGGAAGAATGACAGGGTTTTTCTCTTTATTGTCGATATATGTATTATCAAATATTAATGTCTTCACTTTGATGTGCTCTCTGTAATCATGTCTTTGATTTCTGTTCTCTATTTTTCATATATGCATATAGGCAGGTGTAAAAGCTTATGTTGTTGGGAAAGTGTAGGTACACGGACCCACAACAGGGGGCGCAAATGAACGGACAATGGAGGAAGTCAAATAACAACACTTTACTGTTGTGAATGGGCACAACCAATACAACAGATTACAACAATGGACAAAAAGCCACAAAAGGTGTCGTGTGGGCAGGCTCGAAGATAGGAGACGTCTGTCCAAAGCAGAACCGGAACCACACAATTTCCTCCGCCACCAGACCCCGGGAATACTGGAGCCGCCAAGTCCCGAATTCCCAGGTGGCCACTGCCTCCGCGTGTCGGACCTGGTACTGCTGGCGAGGAACAAAGAAACAATTAAATGTGGGCGCGTTTGCACCCAGCAATCCGCACGGCAGGAAAACTACCTCCACCTCTCGTTGGAAAAGGAGTCTGTTATACAACGCACAAAAGTCACAAAAGGTTACTGTTACACAGTTAGCTGAGAATGTTACCTTCCAGGTAGAACGATATCTCGGCAAAGAGGTGGAGACGTCGTCCTGCTGATGTACCCCTGCTGATCAGATGATTGGTAACAGCTGTTGCAGGTGATGCGTGACAGCTGTCACCCTGGCTGCTCCTGTGAGGCGGCTGCGCCCTCTGGTGCCTGGAGCCCGCACTCCAGACAGGGCGCCCTCTGGTGGTGGGCCAGCAATACCTCCTCTTCTGGCGGCCCACACAACATATGTATCATTATTCCTTTAAGTAATTACTTAGTGACAAAAGCAATCATATACGCTGAATGATTCAAATGCATTAAGACTGTCTAACAGTGAGCATATGACATCTGACCATTCAATGTGCAGGTCAACTATCTACAATGTCAGACTGGCTGGCTGGGGTCATGATTAACTAATCGCAGATATGTACTTTTAATTAATAGTTCATCCTTGGACAGGAACAGTACAAACTGACATCGGCTCATATCAGAGTAAGACCAGACTTTCTGTCTTTTCATTGTTTTGTGATATCGTCATTCCTATATGCTGTATGTAACGATATTCAATAAAAAGGAGAGGCAAATGGGCGGGACCTTTAGGACGGACGACAGTTCTTTCTGAAGGAGCTTCTTGTTCCTCCTCTCCTGCAGGATAAAGAAATTCAGTCTCTCCTTGGTTATTATTTCTGTGTGTGTGTAAACTTTTCAGGTCTAACTCTGAAAAACTCTAACACATTCTCACATATGTGTTGGGAAGGTGTCGTAGCACGGACCCACAACAGGAGGTGCAAAAGAACGGACAATGAGTAAGCCAAAAGATAACAATTTACTGTTGTGACAATACACAACTGAATATACAGAAATTGCAAAGTCAATTAACACCAGGTGACGTGTGGGCAGGCTCGAAGATAGAAGACCCCGACGAGAGAGAGGCCGCGTCCCACACGGCCTCCACCACCAACGGTCTGAAGAACACCGGAGCCGCCAAGTCCCGAATCCCCAGGTGACCTCTGTCTTCGGCTGTCGACCCTGGTACTGCTGGCAAAAAGCAGAGACAAGATGAATGAGTGTAAATCCTTACACTCAGTGGTCTACAGTCTGTACACAGTTAGGAGGAGGACCTCCACCTCCGAATCACACACTCGTGCAGCTCCTAGTGTAACCACTTATCTGTAGCGCAGTCGTCGTCGTCACGCTACACGCCAATTCCCAGATAAGGGCGAACACCACAGGATACCGGCTGCAACAGAAGTTCAGAATCCACTCAATGATATGAGTCAGCAGAGAAGTTACCTCTCGGTAGTCGATTTCTCGGCGGGGAGGTGGAGTTGCAGTCCGGCTTAAGTACTGGTGTAGATGAGTGACAGCTGGTGTGATGAGTGACAGCTGTCACTTCCTCTGGGTCTGGCGCCCTCTCGTGCTTGGAGCCCGCACTCCAAGCAGGGCGCCCTCTGGTGGTGGTGGGCCAGCAGTACCTCCTCTTCAGCGGCCCACACAACAATATGAGTCCTTCTTGTCCAGATGGATGAGGGCTGGGTGCAGGCCTTAGCAGACTGCATTCTCTGTAGATTGCTTGGCTCTGTATGTGAACTGGGAGGGGTCTAGGGTGGGGGGAGGATGGATTTGATGTGTGACATGACTAGCCGTCCGATGATGGGTGTCAGTGCTACCGGACGGTAGTCATTGAAGTGGGATGGAGCTGATTTTTTGTTGTTGTAGGTTGCTGGGTGTTTGAACATTTCCCAATCCGTTGTGTCATAGCAGTCCTGGAGAGCAGAGGTGGCCCCCTCTGGCCACACTCTTACCTGCTTCTTCACAGATCTGATGACTTTCACAGTTTTTCTGTATGCTGGCATTAGCATAACAGTGATGTGGTCAGATAGTCCGATGTGGGCGAGGGGGGTGGCTTTGTATGCTCCTTTGTGTGTGGTGTAAGCCAAGTCCAAGATATTTTTCCCCTTGTTGGGAAAACAACATGCTGGTGAAATTTAGGAAGAACAGTTTTGAGATCAGCATGATTAAAATCACCAGTGAGGATGATAAAACTGTCTGGGTGTGCAGTTTGTTGTTCACTGATAGCCTGGTACGGTTCACTGAGTGCTGCATTCCTATCACTGCTGCTGTTGGTGGGTGGGATGTAAACTGCGACCTGCAAAATCACAGTAAACTCCCTGGGCAGATAGAAGGGATGGCACTTAATGATCATAAACTCCGCTAGTGATGTGCAGTGTTTGCACACCACCACAGCGTCCTGGCACCACTCATTCCGAATGTAGACACACAGACCCCCGCCGCGAGTCTTTCCTCCATTTACAAGGACCCAGTCAGCTTGAGGTCACGCAGGTAATCATTGAACCAAGGTGATTGTGTTTTGGAGGAGTGCGGTTTTAACACAGGTGGCGCAATCATGTCGAGTGTAGTTTTGAGCACTGAGTTTAAACTATCTAAAAGACTGTCTACTGATTGGGTATTTGCCAAATGTGAGGCTAAGACATCAGGCAGTTTAGCTTCAAATTCATTCTTAGTTGAGGAGTTGATGCATTGCCGTAGTGATATATAACGTTGTTGTTCCACTAAACACGGCAGCGAAACTGTAAACTTAATAGGTGAGTGATCAGAGACCACTGATGTAAGAGAAATGATGTCAATATTCGTGACATCAATACCACGTGCGAGAACCAAATCCAGGGTATTTCCACTAATGTGTGTCGAGTCCCGAATGCAGTGTCGAAATCAGAATGCATCCACATAAATGATTTGCAGAGGGGATCAGAAAGCTTATTTATATGAACATTAAAGTCACCAATAATCAGAATGTTATCTGCAATAGTTGACAAGTTACAGATGAACACATCAAATTCATCTAAGAATTCAGAATATGGGCCAGGAGGCCTATATACAGTGACAAAGTAATGCGGCTGATTTTTATTCTTCTGACCTTGGCAATGCCTAATATCCTTAGCAGAGTGGAGAGTAATCTTTTTGGTTGACATACAGTAGCAACAACATTTTTGAGGCCACAAATGTAAATGAAGTGATAGCCTTTGAAAAATGAGAAGTTAAATCTGTCGAAAATGTCAGGGATAATTCACATGTAAAGAAAAGGTGAGAAATTCAAACTGATAAACTTGATTGTTTTTGTGGATGCAAATGGATGCCTGCAACACGTTTCAAAAAAGCTGGAACAGTGGTATGTTTACCACTGTGTTACATCATCTTTCCTTCTAACAACACTCAGCATTTGGAAACTGAGGACACTAATTGTTGAAGCTTTGTAGGTGGAATTCTCCCCCATTCTTTCTTGATGTACGACTTCAGTTGTTCAGCAGTCCGGGTTTTCCATTGTCGTATGTTGCACTTCATAATGCGCCACACATTTTCAATGGGCTTGAAAAAGACGTTGCTTGGATGGCAGTATGTGTTGCTCCAAAACATGGATGTACCTTTCAGGATTGATGGTGCCATCACAGATGGGTAAGTTGCCCATACCATGGGCACTAACACACCCCCATACCATCACAGATGCTGGCTTTTGAACTTTGCTCTGGTAACAATCTGGATGGTCTCTTTCCTCTTTTGTCCGGAGGACATGACGTAAATGATTTCCAAAAACAATTTGAAATGTGGACTCATCACACCACAGCACACTTTTCTACTTTGTGTCTGTCCATTTCACATGAGCTCAGGCCCAGAGAAGGCGGCGGCATTTCTGGATGTTGTTGATGTATGGCTTTCGCTTTGCATGGTAGAGTTTAACTTGCACTTGTAGATTTAGCGATGAACTGTGTTAACTGACAATGGTTTTCTGAAGTGTTCCTGAGTCCAAGCGGTAAGATCCTTTACACAATGTCAGTTTTTAATGCAGTGCTGCCTGAGGGATCGAAGGTCACGGGCATTCAATGTTGGTTTTCGGCCTTGCCACTTACGTGTACAAAGTTCTCCAGATTCTCTGAATCATCTGATTATATTATTGACTGTAGATGATGGAATCCCTAAATTCCTTGCAATTGAGCGTTGAGAAACTGTTCTTATACAGTTGGATTATTTTTTTCATGCAGTTGTTCACAAAGTGGTGATCCTCACCACATCTTTGATTGTGAACAGCTGAGCCTTTTGGTGATGCTTCTTTTATACCCAATCATGACAGTCACCTGTTTCCAATTAACCTGTTCACCTGTGGAATGTTCCAAACAGGTGTTCTTTGAGCATTCATCAATGTTCCCAGTCTTTTGTTGCCCCTGTCCCAGCTTTTTTGAAATGTGTTGCAGACATCCATTTCAAAATGAGCAAATATTTGCACAAAAACAATAAAGTTTATCAATTTGAACATTAAATATCTTGTTTTTGTGGTGTATTCAATTGAATATATGAGGTCTGTTAGAAAACTATCCGACCTTTATATTAAAAAAAAAATAAAAAGGTCGGATAGTTTTGTAACAGACCTCGTAGGTTGAAGAGGATTTGCAAATCATTGTATTCTGATTTTATTTATATTTCACACAACGTCCCAATTTCATTGGAAATGGGGTTGTAGTAGTTTTGAAATCTTAATCCAGAATCCAGAGTGGGATCTGGATCACCTCTAAAATTTAATGGAGTCACCCATGGCCTAATATATATCAGTGGTGAAAATTTGGTGAAAATCTGTGAAGTAGTTTTGATGAAATCCTATATAAAGTGAAACTTGATCCAGAATCTGGATCCAGATCACCTCCAAAATTTATTGCAGTCTTCCATGGCCTAATATCTATCTGTGTTGAAAATCTCACCACAGCTCCACCTAACTATATTCTAATAGCCAAGTGGCCTCTGCATGCATATGGTTTACGTCACAGAGAAACTGGGGAGAGCTGACATTTGCCATTTGGTATGCTTATGTATTTTGGGTCAAGGATGAATGCTGCGAAAACGGAAATTTGATATGAGTAATATTTTTGGAGAAATTAGCAATATTAGCTAACAATAGCGAACAATGGGCATTGGGCTGCAATGCACCATGAGAGTTTGGGGTTTGGGGGTTTTAAATGTTCTTATTGTGGTTCATGTTAGTTTAACAGTGTTGTTAGTGTTCCATGGCCTAATATCTATCTGTGATGAAAATTTCATCAAAATGTTTGTGGTAGTTTTGACGTAATCCCACTAAAAGACAAACAGATAGACAGGCAAATAAATAAACAGCGATGTTTTTTTTTACGTCCTTCTCACATGTAAACCAGAGATTTGTGACGTCCACCAATCCAGATCCGAATCACCTCCAAAATTTAATGGAGTCTTTCATGGCCTAATATGTGTCTGTGGTGAAAATGTGGTGAGAATATGTAAAGTAGTTTTGACGTAATCCTTCAAAGCGTATATAAAGTGAAATCTTGATCCAGAATCTGGATCTGGATCACCTGCAAAATTCAATGGAGTCTTCCATGCCCTAATATCTATCTGTGGTGCAAATTTGCTGAGAATCCATGAAGTAGTTTTCACGTAATCCTTCAAAGCGTATACAAAGTGAAAACTTGATCCAGAATCTAGATCCAGATCACCTACAAAATTTAATGTCTTTCATGGCTCAGTATGCATCCGTGGTGAAAATATGGTGAGAATCCGTGAAGGAGTTTTGACGTTCATTAATGATATTCACATTTTTTGCCAGACCTGCGGTCATGTTTAGTGAGATATTTTTTTAGAATTCATCTTTTGCAATTAATGGTTTGTGGATAATTCACGATTTGCAGCTGATTCACATTTTGGGGGTTCACGGGGCATGCATGAAAAGGATGAAGAATGGAAAAGCAGTTGGTCCAGATGACATTCCAGTGGAGGCATGGAAATGTCTAGGAGAGATGGCAGCGGAGTTTCTAACCAGATTGTTTCATATAAAATCTTTGAAAGTGAGAGCATGCCTGAGGAATGTACAACCCCAATTCCAATGAAGTTGGGACGTTGTGTAAAATATAAATAAAAACAGAATACAATGATTTGCAAATCCTCTTCAACTTATATTCAATTGAATACTCCACAAAGACAAGATATTTAATGTTCAAACTGATAAATTTTATTGTTTTTGTGCAAATATTTGCTCATTTTGAAATGGATGCCTGCAACACATTTCAAAAAATCTGGGACAGTGGTATGTTTACCACTGTGTTACATCAACTTGCCTTCTAACAACACTCAATAAGCATTTGGGAACTGAGGACACTCATAACTGGGTATAGAAGGAGCATCCCCAAAGGTCTCAGCCGTTCACAAGCAAAGATGGAGCGAGGATCACCACTTTGAACAACTGCATGAAAAAAATAGTCCAACAGTTTAAGAACAATGTTTCTCAACGTTCAATTGCAAGGAATTTAGGGATTCCATCATCTACAGTCCATAATATAATCACAAGATTCAAAGAATCTGGAGAAGTTTCTTCACGTAAGCGGCAAGGCCGAAAGCCAACATTGAATGAACATGACCTTCGATCCCTTAGGAGGCACTGCATTAAAAACCGACATCATTGTGAAAAGGATCTTACCGCATGGGCTCAGGAACACTTCAGAAAACCATTGTCATTTAACACAGTTCATGAATGGAAACAAACAGGACTAGGATTAGTTAGAAAAATAAATATTCTGTAGTGCTTCTTTGGAGGTACAAGGATTTTTTATTGATTTATACAATAATGAAAATAAGTATTTGAACACCCTGCGATTTTGCAAGTTCTCCCACTTAGAAATCATGGAGGGGTCTGAAATTTTCATCTTAGGTGCATGTCCACTGTGAGAGACATAATCTAAAAAAACAAAAAATCCGGAAATCACAATGTATGATTTTTTTTTTAATAATTTATTTGAATGTTGTTATGCAGCAGGGATTTTGGTCCACTCCTCCACACAGCTCTTCTCTAGATCAGTGAGGTTACTGGGCTGTTGCTGAGAAACACAGAGTTTGAGCTCCCTCCAAAGATTTTCTATTGGGTTTAGGTCTGGAGACTGGCTAGGCCACTCCAGAACCTTGATATGCTTCTTATGGAGCCACTTCTTAGTTGCCTTGGCTGTGTGTTTGGGGTCATTGTCATGTTGGACCCATCCACGACCCATCTTCAATGCTCTCACTGAGGGAAGGAGGCTGTTCCCCAAAATCTCCCAATACATGGCCCCGGTCATCCTCTCCTTAATACAGTGCAGTCGTCCTGTCCCATGTGCAGAAAACACCCCCAAAGCATGATGCTTCCACCCCCATGCTTCACAGTAAGGACGGTGTTTTTGGGATGGTAGTCAGCATTCTTCTTCCTCCAAACATGGCGAGTGGAATTAAGACCAACAAGTTCTATTTTGGTCTCATCTGACCACATAACTTTCTCCCATGACTCCTCTGCATCATCCAAATGGTCATGGGCCTGCAAGACGGGCCTGGATGTGTGCTGATTTAAGCAGGAGAACCTTTGGTGCCATGCATGATTTTAACCCATGACGTCTTAGTGTATTACCCACAGTAACCTTGGAAACAGTGGTGCCAGCTCTCTTCAGGTCATTAACCAGCTTCTCCCGCACAGTTCTGGGCTGATTCCTCACCTTTCTTAGGATCACTGATACACCACGAGGTGGGATCTTGCATGGAGCCCCAGTCTGAGGGAGATTGACAGTCATGTTTAGCTTCTTCCATTTTCTAATCATTGCTCCAACAGTTGACCTTTTTTCACCAAACTGCTTGGCAGTTGCCCTGTAGCCCTTTCCAGCCTTGTGGAGGTCTACAATGTTGTCTCTGGTGTCTTTGGACAGCTCTTTGGTCTTAGTCATGTTAGTAGTTGGAGTCTTACTGATTGTGTGGGGTGGACAGGTGTCTTTATGCAGCTAACAACCTCAAATAGGTGCTTCTAATTTGGAATAATAAGCGGAGTGGAGGTGGAATTTTTAGAGGCGGACTAACAGGTCTTTGAGGGCCAGAATTTCTGCTGATTGGCAGGTGTTCAAATACTTATTTGCAGCAGTAACATGCAAATAAATTATTAAAAAAAAAATCATACATTGTGATTTCCGGATTTTTTTTAATTTTATTTTTAGATTATGTCTCTCTCAGTGGACATGCACCTAAGATGAAAATTTCAGACCCCTCCATGATTTCTAAGTGGGAGAACTTGCAAAATCGCAGGGTGTTCAAATACTTATTTTCCTCACTGTATAAATCAATAAAAAAAATCCTTGTACCTCCAAAGAAGCACTACAGTCTTTATTTTTCTAACTAATCCTAGTCCTGTTTGTTTCCATTCATGAGTAAAATAAATTTCATATCAGAGTCAGGTCTAAATTTATTACATTTATTACAGACATGCGCGTGCGCACACACACACGCACGCACAAAGTTGTGCTCCAAACATTTTACAGCTGTCTCAGGAAAATAGGGATTTTGCTTGATACTTTTGCTTTTGGCTCCACCTTGTGGACAAATGCTGTAATTACAAAATAAGGAATTTAATGATGGATGATGATTAATAGGGCAGCATGGTGGCATCATAGCAAGAAGGTTGTGGGATTGAATCCTGCCTGTTGCCTTTTGGTGTGGAGTTTGCATGGTCTCCCTATGTTTGTGTGGGTTCTCTGGGTGCTGTGGGTTCCTCCAACATCCAGAGACACGCAGGTTAGGTGGATTAGAAACTAAATTGTCCACAGGCATGCGTGTTAGTGTGATTGTGTTTGTTTGTCTATGTGTGGCCCTGTGATAGATTGGCATCCTGTCCAGGGTGTACCCCGCCTCACGCCCTGTGACTGCTGGGATAGACTTCAGCATCCCATGACCCTTAACTGGGGCAGCTGAAGATGAGTGAGCGATGATGATTAATAAAGTGCAATTCCTACCTGTTAAAAGGGAGTTTTTCCTTCCCACTGTCGCCAAGTGCTTGCTCACAGGGGGTCGTTTTGACCGTTGGGGTTTTTACGTAATTATTGTATGGCCTTGCCTTATAATATAAAGCGCCTTGGGGCAACTGTTTGTTGTGATTTGGTGCTATATAAATAAAATTGAAATTGATTGATTGAATTATTAAAACCAATGATGGGTGATGGAGGTGTACTACACGTTAAAGAGTCCTGTAAACTGCATTTGGGCATGTGGTCAAATGGGAAGTGTCCAGGGTGGGATGGGGACAAACAGAATGTTGAAAGCTTTTTTTGGGCACCTGCCAAACAGTATACACCACTCAGAACTGTAAAGCTGAAGGTGGCCCCCCTCCAGTACCCTGGAGTTCAGAGCCCATGGATACAGTGCAGCCTGCTTATAAAGAATTAACTGATCACTAGCGCCTTGCCCGTGGGGATCCACAGGCTCTAGATTAGGTAGTATTTATAAAATAGGGAGCTGACATTTTTCACAGGTAGTAATAACGTTTCTATCATGAGTTGGAATGACGTGTGAATCCAGAATGTATTTAGAACCTTGAACTTAGACCTCGACAGTTTTTAGAAGAACTCAACCCTTTTATTTCCTGTTAATTACATAATTTACTATTTTAATGTATTTCTAAATTATTTAGGTTCTTGTTATCATATACACACTTATTATTATCATCATTATTGCAAGTATTATTATAATTATTACTAGCATGTTGCCCGTGCCCGTGGGGATCCACGGGCTCTAGATCAGTATTTATAAAATAGATAGCTGACATTTTCAAGGGTGGTAATATATTAAACAATGAGTTGGAATGGTGTGTGAGTCCAGAATGTTTTAGAACCTTAGACCTCAACAAATTTTTACAAGAGGAACTCAACCCTTTTATTTATGTTAATTTACTGTCTTAATGTATTTATTAATTGTCATCCATGTATTTTAACATATTTACAATTATGTGCACTTACACTCACACTTTTAATATAAAGATGATTTACTGCCCCCATGATGGGCGTGAGTCCAAAAATGTAATTAGTAACATTAGCTAATATTGGTAGCTTCTCCAAAGCAATTAGACCTATCAGTGTTAAGTTTTTGCACCGTTCATCCTTGACCCAAAATACATAAGCATGCCAAACAGGAAATGTCAGTTGTGCTGTTTGTCCCTGATCAAAGTTGCACGCACACAGGTATGCACAGCTTCTGTAAGCAATTGTTTTAATTTAACAAACAAAGGCAGTGGCTGAAGAAATTAAAACCACTAAAAATTTCATTCATGGTACCAACATGAAACTTAAATCACTCATGCTAATTGTTGTGTGTTGGGGGGTGTGGCTGGACATTTTGGTGTTCTTTTCTTTTCTTTGCTCTCCAGGTGGCATGAAAACTGATTTGTCTGTGGAGAAGGTGCTGGCTGAAGAGTCCTTCACCCTCATCAACATCATGTGCAGCACCTGTGAATGGTGCTCACATGCAGCCTTAAAGACTTTCAGCTGAAGCAGATAATTGGACGGCGTTCTGCATTTAAGTCATGTGTGATTCAAGCACAACTGCCGGGAACTCGACCTTGTGATGTTCGTTTGTGAGACGCTGAGGACCGCGCCTGGGTTTGACACATCGAGCCCGTGAAGCAGGAAGGGTGAGGGACACATGCTGTCAGCACACATCAGAGGTGATTAAGTGTTTGACTAATTGTTGATAGTAACTTGGTATTTTGTTACGCAGTACGAGGTCTCTTAGATAATAAACCGACCCTTTTATTTTTTTTTTAACTATATGGATTTGAATGACATGCGATTACACCAATCATGCTTGAACCCTCGTGCGCATGCGTGAGTTTTTTCATGCGTGTCGGTGACGTCATTTCCCTGTGGGCAGGCCTTGAGTGAGATGTGGTCCCGCCCTCTCGGCTGAATTCCTTTGTTTCACACGCTGCTCGAGACGGTGCGCGTTGCTTTATCAAAATTTTTTCTGGACCTGTGAGGAATATCCGAGTGGACACTATTCGAGAAATTAAGCTGGTTTTCTGTGAAAAGTTTAACGGCTGATGAGAGATTATGGGGTGTTTCTGTCGGTGTAAGGACTTCCCACGGAGCGGGACGTCCTGCAGCGCTTCCAGGCGCTGTCGTCGGCCTGTTTCGAGCTGAAAACATCCTAATTTAAGGCTTAATTCACCCAGGACATCGTGAGAGAACAGAGAAGATTCAGAAGAGGCCGGCATGAGGAATTTATGCGGACATTCCACTGTTTAAGGACATTTTTTTAATGAAAGACGTACGCGCAAATTCGCCAAGTCATTTCCGTGACGACTCGGCAAATCTGTGTGCGCCGCGACAGGAAAAACACCTCCGTGTTGAAAACCATTTGTAGAATTCAGGCGGCTTTTAATAGCTTTCAACAAGTGAGTAACTGAGAAATTGTTTAACAGCTTGGGCATGTTCCAACTTGCCCGTTAAGATTTCCAACGGAGGTGTTTTTCCTGCCGCGACCCCCCGCGGTCGGGTCCAGCCCGACATGCGACTCTGCCCGCACGTTCTTTCATTACAAAATGACCGTTAACAATGGAATGCCCGAATAAACTCCTCATGCCGACTTCTTCTGAAAGTTCTCTGTTCTCTGACGACTTACTGCGTCAACAGAGCCTGAAATGTGGAAGTTTTCAACTTGAAACGGCGAGACGCTGCCGCCTCGAAGCGCAGATCGCCGTCAGGCGCCGTGGACCGTCCTTAAAGCGACACTACCAGACCAAAATCTCTCATCAGCCATTAAAATTTTTACCGAAAACCAGCTGAATTTATTGAATGGTGTCCACTCAGTTGTGCCTTACAGTTTTGAAAAAAATTTTATCAAACAAAGCAACAGTCTCTGAGCCATTCCTAAACAATGAAAAAGATCGACGAGCGGGTGGACGACTCCTCACTCAAAGACTGCCCACAGCGAATGATGTAACCGACAGGCGTGAAAAAACTCTCGCATGCCCACGAGGGTTCAAGCATGTCTGATGTAATCACACGTGATTCAAATCCATATGGTTTTTGAAAAAAATAATAAGGTCGGATACTTTTCTAATAGACCTTGTATACTTGAATTGTGCAGCTTGCTTCTCACTGCTGTGGCGTGCGGACAAGTGATCCTCCACCTGTTGTGAGAAGCTGCTCATTTGCATAAAGCTTAAAATACAGACCTGAATATGTTGCTGATAGTGTGTGTCTTTTGAAGGATATTAGTTGTAACTGCTGACTTACCTCACCTCTTCTATGCTTCGCAGAGAGTCGGTTTGTCGTGTCCACCTGGGGGGTGTTTGGCGGTGGTAGTGGGTCCAGGAGCGCCGGGCTTCGATCCTTTTGGGCGCTGGAGAGCGTGCCAGCCTTCACTCCACCAGAAGGACGCTATTTTGGTTTTTACACTTTGTTGTGCACCAGCGGGTGAAATAAATAAATTGTTTTATTATTGGAACCGCTTTCTGGTTATTTTTAGCGCTGGGTTCTGTCTGACGCAGGTCTGCTCCTCAACCCGCGTCGACACATAACAGTAGTTCCCGGCCATTCCATAATGGACCCAGCGGCAGAGGCGGTTCCTTTTGCCGAAAAAGTTCAAGAACACTTGGAGAAAATATGGGAGCAATTACAGCATCTCGCAAACCAAATTAAACAAACAGACGCCTGTGTTACGGAGCTTGCAGCGCAAGCCGTTCCGCTTCCTGCTGCTCCAGCTGCGGCACCATCGATACCGGTGCAGATAACTCCGTCACCCAGAGATTCGGCGTCCGAACCGATTATTTGTCATCCGGAGCCGTATGCGGGAGACGTCGAAGCCTGTGCTTCGTTTTTGATGCAATGTTCTCTGGTTTTTGCTCAGCGACCGGCTTCCTTCTTTTCTGATGGGAGCCGTGTTTCGTATGTGACAAATTTGCTCCGAGGTGACGCCTTAGCTTGGGTCACAGCGTTGTGGAGTAACAACTCGCCATTGTTAGGATTCTTTAAGGATTTCTCCCGGGAGTTCCGACTGGTTTTTGACCATCCGGTGAAAACGAATACCGTTGCCCAATGGTTGCTGAATCTCAGGCAGGGGAGGCGGAGTATTCCGTGGACTTCCGGATTTTTTCTGCTCAGTCAGGTTGGAACGCCGCAGCTTTACGAGGAGTGTTTGTAGATGGGTTAAATGAGTCATTAAAAGACGAGCTGGCAGTCCGTGACGAGTCAAACGATTTAGATGAGCTAATATCATTGGTGATTCGTCTAGATGATCGGATGAAGGAGCGTGGACGCGAGAGAGGGCGGCCATCAGAGCGGGTTTTTTCGTCTCGGGGCTTTCCCCGACACAGATCTGGGCCGCCTCTTCTTCGCCCCACTGAGGCTCCTCCGACGGGACCTCTGGCTCCTCTTGCTGATGAGCCCATGCAGCTCGGACGAGCGGAGATTACTGTATTGCCCCGACGTATAAGCATCAAGAAAAATAATGGTGACGTATCTCCAGGTGTTCTGGGACAAGCAAAATAACACAAAAAAAAAAAAAAAAAAAAAAAAAAAATCTTGTATGGGTTAATGTTTTGTTTTTTTTAAAATAGGGGTTATAATTTGTTTGGGGAGTCAGAGGCGTGTCTGGTGGAGTGAATGTTAGGCGGTTAGAAGCCCGTCTGGGCTCACTTGATTGTTATTTTTTATGTGTTTTTAGGTATTTTCTGTTTGGGTTGTTGGGTCGTTTTATTTTGTTGTTTTTTATTTCCCTACATCCCTAACCCCAACCTCACTTGCCCCAAGACCGTTCGTCTTGTGGGTTGTGGGGTGGTGCAGGTTGGTCACGCTGAGCGTTCTCAGAAGACCTCTGCACCTAGGGGGGGGGGGGGGGTGTTAGGGGCGTTTTTCTTGATTTGGTTAGGGCTCGGTTCCACTCCAGCCTCGGTGAGCCTTTGTACCATTCGTCATTGGTGTTGCCGGGGTGTGGTGCAGCGGGAACTTACCTCAGTCGGAGGGGTGGGCCGATCTGTTGCCGTTCGCCATTTCGGTAGTTCCACCCCTCCCGAGAGGCTGGGGTATGGTGGAGTTGGGGCACCGGACGTATTTCCGGTTTTCCGCTGCGCCTTGGGGTTGGGGCTGGGTTAGTTTTTCCTGTTCCCTTCCCCGGCTTAATGTTTTGAGCTGTTCGCCAAAATTGAGCCGCCGAGGGGCTCTGGGAGGGACCTGGGGTCTTTCGGGGTGCCGGGGAAGGTGACAGGGTTTACGGTTGTTTTATTTGCCTCCGGGGTTGTTTTTGGTAGTCCTCCGGGGGTTGGATTTTGATTTTGTTTTGTTTCCTTCCGGGTTCCACCTCCAGGGTTGATGGGACGGTCCTCTGGGGGGGAATTGGCTTGGGGCCGACTAGCCAAGTGTGGCCGGGTCTGGGGTTCCGGGGTTGTGGGGAGGGTACCTCCTGGGGTTGATGGTACGGTCCTCTGGGGGGCGCCGTTTGCTCCATGTACACCTGGGGACCTTTGTGGGATTCTGGTTCTGGCTGTTCCTCCTGGAACTGGCGGTAAAGGCCTTCTGGGGGGGGGGGTTGGGCTCTGCAGGTCGTTCTGGGGGGGTTGTTTGTTATTTTTCTTTTGTGCATTTATGTTTGTATTGTGTTTGTGGGGCTGTGTTGGGTTTTTGCGTTTGGGTGTTTTTCTTTTCTTCCCGGGGTTGGATGGGATGGTCCCCTGGGGAGGTTTTGGGTGGGTTTTGTGTTTTTTCTTGTGTGTTGGATTGTACTGGGGACTGTTTTGGGGTTTTTGTTGATGCCAGCCGGCCTTCCAGCTGCGGTGCCCTGTCCTGCTGTCTGTGGTGGACCTTGGGAGCGTTGTGCTGTCTGCTTCCTGACAAGGACCCCGGAGGGAGGTGCTGTTCTCGGGCCTGGTCTGTTCCGTCGCTGGGAGGCTTCCCGTTGAAGGGGGGGTACTGTTGTGTGTTGGGGGGTGTGGCTGGACATTTTGGTGTTCTTTTCTTTTCTTTGCTCTCCAGGTGGCATGAAAACTGATTTGTCTGTGGAGAAGGTGCTGGCTGAAGAGTCCTTCACCCTCATCAACATCATGTGCAGCACCTGTGAATGGTGCTCACGTGCAGCCTTAAAGACTTTCAGCTCAAGCAGATAATTGGATGGCGTTCTGCATTTAAGTCACGTGTGATTCAAGCAGAACTGCCGGGAACTCGACCTTGTGATGTTCGTTTGTGAGACGCTGAGGACCGCGCCTGGGTTTGACACATCGAGCCCGTGGAGCAGGAAGGGTGAGGGACACATGCTGTCAGCACACATCAGAGGTGATTAAGTGTTTGACTAATTGTTGATAGTAACTTGGTATTTTGTTACGCAGTATACTTGAATTGTGCAGCTTGCTTCTCACTGCTGTGGCGTGCGGACAAGTGATCCTCCACCTGTTGTGAGAAGCTGCTCATTTGCATAAAGCTTAAAATACAGACCTGAATATGTTGCTGATAGTGTGTGTCTTTTGAAGGATATTAGTTGTAACTGCTGACTTACCTCACCTCTTCTATGCTTCGCAGAGAGTCGGTTTGTCGTGTCCACCTGGGGGGTGTTTGGCGGTGGTAGTGGGTCCAGGAGCGCCGGGCTTCGATCCTTTTGGGCGCTGGAGAGCATGCCAGCCTTCACTCCACCAGAAGGACGCTATTTTGGTTTTTACACTTTGTTGTGCACCAGCGGGTGAAATAAATAAATTGTTTTTGTTATTGGAACCGCTTTCTGGTTATTTTTAGCGCTGGGTTCCGTCTGACGCAGGTCCGCTCCTCAACCCGCGTCGACACATAACACTAATAGCAACATGAGACTCATCTTAACTGACAAAACCAATTGAGCTACAAAAACACAATAAATCAATAACACTAACAACATTGTTGAACTATCATGACGTTCCAGAGGAGATTTTCCGTAAAGCTGCTGCAGTGAAAAAAACTCCATTATCAAGGAAAAAATAAAAAGGTTCTTCCCTGACTACCTTCCATCAGTGGCAAAACGAAGGGCACCATTCAGCAGAGCCAGGAAGCTATTACGCAACCAACCTGGCATCAGATATTGTCTGCTGTATCCAGTGAGATTCCTCGTGACCCACAACAGCCTCCAGAGATCTTTAGTGACCCACAGAAGGCAGAGGAGTACGCTGAGCGTCTAAGGCAACATCATCGGGAGCAAGTGGTCACAGCTAAACAATTTTAATGCATCATATCCCCCACTTGGATAGACCATTTTCATTTTACACCACATTAAACTGTGATAAGACAACATTATAAGATATAGGAGTGGAGAATCTTTTATATCGTAATTTAATTTTGTTAATAAGCCAAAGCTACAGTGGGGAAAATAAGTATTTGACCCCGTCAGTTTTGCAGGTTTCCCCACCTACAAAGAAAGGAGAGGTCTGTAATTGTTATCATAGGTACACTTCAGCTGTGAGACAGAATCTAAAAAAAAAACAAACAAACAAAAAAATCACATTGTATGATTTTTAAATAATTAATTTGCGTTTTATTGCATAAAATAAGTATTTGACCCCCTACCAACCAGCAAGAAATCTGGCTCACACAGACCTGTTAATTTTTCTTTAAGAAGCCCTCTTATTCTGTACACTTTACCTGTATTAACTGCACCTGTTTGAACTTGCTATCTGTATAAAAGACACCTGTTCACACAATCAATCACATTCCAGCCTGTCCACCATAGCCAAGACCAAAGAGCTGTCTAAGGACACCAGGGACAAAACTGTAGACCTGCACAAGGCTGGGATGGACTACAGGACAACAGGCAAGCAGCTTGGTAGAAGATAACAACTGTTATGATTATTTATTAGAAAGTGGAAGAAACACAAGATGACTGTCAGTCTCCCTCGGTCTGGGATTCCATGTAAGATCTCACTTTGTGGGGTAAGGATGATTCTGAGAAAGCTCGGAACTACACAGGAGGACCTGGTCAATGACCTGAAGAGAGCTGGGACCACAGTCACAAAGATTACATTAGTAACACATGATGCTGTTATGGTTTAAAATCCTGCAGGGCAGCAAGGTCCCCCTGCTCAAGCCAGCACATGTCCAGGCCCATTTGAAGTTCACCAGTGACCATCTGGATGATCCAGAGGAGGCATGGGAGAAGGTCATGTGGTCAGATGAGACCAGAATAGAGCTTTTTGGAATCAACTCCACTTACCATGTTTAGAGGATGAGAACAACCCCAAGAAAACCATCCCAACTGTGAAGCATGGGGGTGGAAACATCATACTGTGGGGGTGCTCTTCTGCAAAGGGGACAGGACGACTGCACCGTATTGAAGGGAGGATGGATGGGGTCATGTATTGCGAGATTTTGGCAAACAACCTCCTTCCCTCAGTAAGAGCATTGAAGATGGGTCATGGCTGGGTCTTCCAGCATGACAATGACCCCAAACACACAGCCAGGACAACTAAGGACGGGCTCCGTAAGAACCATTTCAAGGTCCTGGAGTGACAGACAGTAACATACAAATAAATTATTAAAAAAATCATACATTGTGATTTACGGATTTTTTTTTTAGATTATGTCTCTCACAGTGGACATGCACCTAAGATGAAAATTTCAGACCACCTCCATAATTTCTAAGTGGGAGAACTTGCAAAACCGCAGGGTTTTCAAATACTTATTTTCCTCACTGTATACACACACACACACACACACACATATATATATATATATATATATATATATATATATATATATATATATATATATATATATATATATATATATATACACTTTGAGATTGTGTAAATCTGGAGCTGGAATGTATGTATTGTTTAAGAAGGTCTTCAGTTTAATTCCCAAATGTGTCGCAGACTAAATTAATAACAGGTGGAGATTTCAATACACCTCTAGATCCATTTCTTGATCAATCATCAACTCATAAAATCCCCAGAAGTAATTCAAGTATTTATTTATTTATTTATTTGCCGCTTTCAGTTTTTTGGTGGAGTCCTCCTCCAGCATCTGGAACTGACCTCTGGGCCTCCCAGACGACCCTTTCGATATGCTCCCACCACAACCTGGCTGGGAATGATGGGTTCCGGTGCTGTCGGGTGGTCCTGAGAGATGAACCTGATGTGACAAGGCATCTGGTTTAGCGTTCTTGGTCCTGGGTCTGTAGGTGATGGACAAATTGAAACATCCAAAAAATAGCGATCACCTGGCCTGTTGGGAATGGAGGCGTTTAGCACTTTGAATGTATTCAATATTCCTATCATCTGTCCACACTATGAAGGGAAATGATGTACCTTCCAGCCAGTGTCTCCACTCCTCCAGCGCCTCCCTGACCGCCAGGAGCTCCCGGTTCCCCACATCATAATTACACTCAGCAGGAGACAGACACCGGGAAAAAAAGCACAGGGGTGTTGTTAACAGCAATAATAAAACATTTATGCCAGGCGAGTGAACTGTCTAAAAAAACGCCCTTGGACCCCAGAGGGTTAACAACCTGGACCTAATTTTTGACATAAAATATGGTTGTTTACTCACCAATATAAGTTTGGTGGGATTAGAAGTCCATAGTTCAAACGATGTGTTCAGTTCAAATCTGGAGCAAACATTTTTCTTTTTCTACCTGTTTCCAGTGCACGTTGGCCTCCGCCAGGGCTGCCCTTTGTCACTGGTTCTGTTCATTACCTTTATGGACAGAATTTCTAGGTGCAGCCAGGGTGTAATGGGGGTCCGGTTTGGGAACCACAGAATCTCGTCTCTGCTGTTTGTGGACAATGTGGTTCTGTTGACTTTGTCAAATCAGGACCTTCAGCGTGCACTGGGGCGGTTTGCAGCTGAGTGTCAAGTGTCCGGGATGGAAATCAGCACCTCCAAATCCGAGGCCATGGTTCTTGACCGGAAAAAGGTGCTTGTCCCTCTTCAGGTCGGTGGGGTGTCCTTGCCTCAAGTGGAGGAGTTTAAGTATCTCGGGGTCTTGTTCACAGGAGAGGGACGGATGGAGCATGAGATCGACAGACGGATCGGTGCAGCGTCTGCAGTGATGCGGTCGCTGTATCGGACTGTCGTGGTGAAGAAACAGCTGAGCAAGGGGGCAAAGCTCTTGATTTACCGATCGATCTACATTCCGACCCTCACCTATGGTCATGAGATTTGGCTCATGACTAAAAGAACGAGATCGCGAGTACAAGCGGCCGAGATGAGTTTCCTCCGCAGGGTGGCTGGGCGCTCGGTCACTCGGGAGGAGCTCGGAGTCGAGCCGTTGCTCCTCCACGTTGAAAGGAGCCAGCAGAGGTGGCTCGGGCATCTTTTCCAGATGCCCCCTGGACACCTCGCTGGAGAGGTGTTCTGGGCACGTCCCATCGGGAGGAAACCCCGGGGAAGACCCAGGACACGCTGGAAGGACTACGTCTCTCGGCTGGCTTGGGAACGCCTCGAGGTTCCCCTGGACGAGCTGGGAGGTGTGTGTGTGTGTGGATCGGGAGGTCTGGGCGGCTTTGCTTGAGCTGCGGCCCCCGCGACCCGACTCCAGATAAAGCGGAAGAAAATGGATGGATGGATTCTGCTGTTTACATGACCACTTAATAATCAGTCAGCAACAGGATTTTTATGTGCATGTAAACGGACCAAATGTTGTCATGTTGTCTGAAATGTATTTTCATAAATGTCATGTTTTCTAAAATGCTGTTGGCTTTTAATAAATGTCAAATTTTCTGAAATGTTGGTGTTTTCTGAAATGTCAATTTTCTGTAAATGTGCTTTTAGAAACGTGTTTTCTGAAGTATTGTTGCACTTTCAGAAATGTTGTCAGGTATTGTGAAATATCGCTGCATGCTCATAAATTTTCTCATGTTTTCTGAAATGTTTGATTTTTCATATATATTGTGGATTTATAAATGTTGGTGTGTTTTCTGATATACTTATTTTTCTGGAATGTCAATTTGTTTTCTGAAATGTCTGTGTTTTCATAAATGTGTTGTTTGAAATGCTGTTGTGTTTTCTTAAATGTTGTTGTGTGGTGACCTTCAGAGCCACCGTAAAAAACATTTCTTCACATACAAAAATTAATATTACTGATATATAACAACGACGCAACAGTCATATGTAATAGAAACGTTTTACAAAATATTACACTTTTGCATGTGGCAGTTTTAAAATGTTCGTAGATTTACATGCAAACTTGAGGCACTTCTACCTGCAGGTTTGAGCTCCTGTCTGTGAAGTCAGCTCCCTTATCAGGACATTTCCACGAGGATTTACTGAAATTAACTCAGGTTAGCTGGCTGCACTTTACCTGAGTATAAATGCCCTTCTCTCTCTGTTTTTTCTTTTTGTTTGTTTGTTTTTTCGGCTGAACGACACGTGGAACAATCAGGACTATAAATACGAGGCGCTGCTGCCGTGGTTAATTGTCACGGAGCAGCTGAAAGTCCGCGCTGGTTGTCGGTAAGACGAAGTTAGCACACAAATTAACGTGAAAACGTCAAAGGCGGACCAGTCGGAGAGTTTCTAATTCAACAGGCTTCAAAACCGACAGAGTCCATTTGCTTAAAACTGAAGAAAAACATTTCAACAGGTGACGTTAGCTAAAAGTGTTAGCATTAACCTCACAAAATATTTTCCTTCTTATGGACGTGTTGCCATATTTCGTTGTTTTAGCTGATTTATAACTCGTCAGAGTGATAACAGGAGACTTGGGTCGCTGTGATAACGTCCACCGAAAGAGCAGGTAAATAAACTGGCTTCAGCTCGAAGCTTCATTCTGTTTGGTTTTATTGTGGACGGAGCCATAATCAGCGTCTGACTGCCAGCGCCAGTTTAAAGTAAATTAAACTTACGTCATGCCAACTATTAATGTTATTCTTTCAGTTTCCTGTTTTTAATTTTTATTGTTTCACCCATAGGAGCTATTCATGTTGTGCTTGTGCAATATGTGGCCGTGATTTCGTGTGAAACGTTTGTTTTCTGTCATCTTCTTGCTCATAGGTTTGTGTTCACTGTACGCATTTATTTTACGAAGTGTATATTTTGCCCGACACGTTAACCGTATCGCCTCGCTGATTGGCTAGTTCAGCTGACGTCATCATAGAGGGTATTTCGATATGGCGGCGTCCCCGGCATTGAGTGTTGTGGTGCTAATTTTTCATCTTTAAATGCTGTTTTGGGTGACAAAGTCGTTTGAATCGGAACAGGAAATCACCTACTGCCGGAGGGATTGTCGGACGCTAAAAGTGGCTCAAAAATGTGGCATAGCTGTGCTTGAAATCATTTCCGCCGTGTGGCAAAAATTATTTCCACCGTGTCCAAAATTATTTTCACTGGCGCTTTTCGCCACGCGGTGGAAATGGCTCGAGGGATTCTCGGATGCTAAAAGCAACTCAAAAATGTGGCATAGCCGTGCCTGAAATTATTTCCACCGTGTGGCGAAAATGATTTCCACCGTACCCGAAATTATTTCCACCGGCGCTTTTCGCCATGCGGTGGAAATAGCTCGAGGTATTCTCAGACGCTAAAAGCAGCTCAAAAAAAAAAAAGCAGCTGTGCCCAAAATTATTTCCACCATCGTGTCCAAAATTATGTCCTCTGGCACTTTTCACCACGCGATGGAAATAATTTCAGGCACGGTGGAAATAATTTTTGCTGTTTTGGTAATTTTCTGTGTAGGGCGGTGATGATAAACAAAACCTGCAAATTCAAGATAGAATAAAAACGAAAATACAGAAGTCCACGTCGGTTGTCAGCAAAACCTTTGATCAGTCCACCCCTGAAAATAGTGAATGGTAAAATATGCAAATTTTCAATAATGAAAATTACCAATATTGAGTTACTATCATGAATGTGAAATAAGGAGATCTTAAACTCCGATCACCTTAAGTTCCAGCCCGGCCGCGGCCGTTCCGTTCCGTCATGAATAAATTTAAATGGCCGGCAAAACAGCGCGACCCGCCATTTTGCCGGTGCTGCGTAGGGCAAAATATCGTCCAGTTCAACTCTGCCGAGGGCGCCGCCATGTTGAAATAAACTCTACGATGATGTCATTTGAACTAGCCAATCAGCAAGGCGATTTGGTCAAATATCGCTGGGTGCGTGTTTGCCGTATCCGGCAAAATATAACCTGCCTTTCTTTTATGGCATCTGAATGTAATGGGCGTGGCAGTGGTGGCACGTGTCGGCGAGCACCGTCAATATTGGTTAAAGCCTCACTCACAACCTGCCTTATGTGCTTCTATGGGGAAAAACTTGGCTAAACTATGCTTGGGACGTGTGTGTCACTGGTGTGTGTGCAGCGCCGTAGAAGGTTGCAGACTGCCCGTAGGGGTCATTCCATATGAAATGAGCCAAATTGAGAACATCTTCCAGTTTTATGGTCTCAGAATTGCTCTGTTTTTTATATTTTGTGGTATGAGGTGTAAGATGAAGATTGCACTTCGTTCCAGTTAAATATCTCCACCCATTCCGATTTTATAGGCTGTTGAAAAAGGGGGCGTGGCAACGTTAACCCTTTATTGGTTTGTAAGCATTTTTTAAGAGGCTGTAACTCAAAAACTTAAACAAGATATCAATTTGATTTTTTTCAGAATGTATTAACTCTGTCTTAAACTCTCAGAAAAAATGATTTTTACAAACATTAACCCTCCACTGGCCACACAGGATCAGGGTGAAAAATGAAATTTGAACGGTACTGAAGCAAAATCAGCCGAATATAGGCTCAATTTTCTCACATACCATTGGAGATAGTGCTTTTGCTCTTAATTTTCTGGAAAGCACATGCCAGGGGCTTCCAAAGGAAGTGAACTCCAGACTGATGCGGTTATTTATTTCAGAGCAATGTTAACCCTTTTCAGCCTTGGTTGCTGGGTGGGGCACTTTTGGACCCCTTTTTTCACCATGTGGGTATCTTCTGATTTTCGAAAACTATGTATCATCTAAAAGCTCTTGATATGTGCTGCTAGAAAAATTACCCACTGATATAAAACAAACACCCCTACACATAGAATTAAAGCCCTCTTTTCAGGGTATATCCCACTTTTTGCATATATTTTAATGTACAGTCGTATGTACATAAATGTACACAATACATAGGAGTTATGGTGCATAGTTACCTAAAATGCATAAATAATACATGTACAACAGCTCTTTTTAAATTTTTTTTTTTTTAATATAAAATATGTAAACCTTGAACTAACTAATTATGTTAACATCCTAATGCATTCTGTTATTCACAATCAACCCTTGTACCTCTGGTTCTGGACAAAAAAAGCCCACAATTTTGCCAGGCTACTCTGTAAATATTGACTTCTACTCTGTTGCCAACTTCAGGCTGTCAAACCATGCCTGCACTCTGGAAGCTTCTTGACTAGATAAAACATAGTTCCTTCCAAGTCCAGTGGTGTCTGGAGCATCCATCAAGAGAATGTGAGTCAAAGGTACCCAGCATTCATCCACCCTACGAGGCCAGTGGAAATTTGAGGCTGGGCCATTTGGGTGCATAAATGAAACTTTGACATCGTCATTCTCTTGAGATTGCTCAGTGATATTTGCCAACCACCAATGGCCATCATACAAGCAGGCCACATAATGACCAGGGTTACAGTCTGCCAGTTTTAGAGGCTCAGGTATAGGGGGTACCGCACTCAAATCCGACCTCCTCTTCACCCGACAAACATTTGACGAGAATGGTACCATTCCTAGTTACACTGAAACAGTGGTTATCCCTGGTACCCAGAACTTTCTTAGCCCCCTCATATCTCTTCAGCTGCTGCTTTGAGTGCTTCTGAACATCCTCACTCTCAACAAAATTTGTCTCAACCCCCTTGATATTTGCGTGAGCCCACTCAAATAAGTCATGGGGAGTAAGAATATGACCCGAAGCAATTGCTTTCATACTGTGCCTGGCTGCCTCCCGCTTGATTGTGCCCCCTATTCCATCGCAAGGACTCTTTCCATGAGAAGTGGCAAAAAAATGCCATTCTGCTTCCATGCCAAAGTTTTCCTTGTGATGGAGAAGGTTGCAAAAGTTCTTGAAATTTTTATATTGGGAGGCTGCCCCATCACTGAAGTAATATGTTTTGCTTAAAGTTGTCGGGATACCTGTTTTGATCAGGGGCACAACCTGAGTGATTAAATAATGAACTGCAATTGTCGTGTTGCAAGTGATTGCTGATTACACATATGCTTCAACAATGCAGGGAATCATTCATCTTGTGGTACACAGTAAAGGGATACAGGGTTGCTTGGGAATTATTCCAGTGGTAACCCTGTGCTGCATAATGTACTACAACCCCTGGCAAAAATGATGGAATCACCGGCCTCAGAGGATGTTCATTCAGTTGTTTAATTTTGTAGAAAAAAAGCAGATTACAGTCATGACACAAAACTAAAGTCATTTCAAATGGCAACTTTCTGGCTTTAAGAAACACTATAAGAAATCAAGAAAAAAAGATTGTGGCAGTCAGTAACGGTTACTTTTTTAGACCAAGCAGAGGAAAAAAATATGGAATCACTCAATTCTGAGGAAAAAATTATGGAATCACCCTGTAAATTTTCATCCCCCAAATTAACACCTGCATCAAATCAGATCTGCTCATTGACATTGACCCTATGCCATGACATTGACCCTATGTGTCTTTTTGCAAGGAATGTTTTTGCAGTTTTTGCTCTATGGCAAGATGCATTATCATCTTGAAAAATGATTTCATCATCCCCAAACATCCTTTCAATTGTCCAAAATATCAACATAAACTTGTGCATTTATTGATGATGTAATAACAGCCATCTCCCCAGTGCCTTTACCTGACATGCAGCCCCATATCATCAATGACTGTGGAAATTTACATGTTCTCTTCAGGCAGTCATCTTTATAAATCTCATTGGAAAGGCACCAAACAAAAGTTCCAGCATCATCACCTTGCCCAATGCAGATTCGAGATTCATCACTGAATATGACTTTCATCCAGTCATCCACAGTCCACAATTGCTTTTCCTTAGCCCATTGTAACCTTGTTTTTTTCTGTTTAGGTGTTAATGATGGCTTTTTGTTTAGCTTTTCTGTATGTAAATCCCATTTCCTTTAGGCGGTTTCTTACAGTTCGGTCACAGACGTTGACTCCAGTTTCCTCCCATTCGTTCCTCATTTGTTTTGTTGTACATTTTTCGATTTTTGAGACATATTGCTTTAAGTTTTCTGTCTTGACGCTTTGATGTCTTCCTTGGTCTACCAGTATGTTTGCCTTTAACAACCTTCCCATGTTGTTTGTATTTGGTCCAGAGTTTAGACACAGCTGACTGTGAACAACCAACATCTTTTGCAACATTGCGTGATGATTTACTCTCTTTTAAGAGTTTGATAATCCTCTCGTGTTGGAGCCATGATTCATGTCAGTCCACTTGGTGCAATAGCTGTCCAAGGTGTGATCACTCCTTTTTAGATGCAGACTAACGAGCAGATCTGATATGATGCAGGTGTTAGTTTTGGGGATGAAAATTTACATGGTGATTCCATAATTTTTTCCTCTGCTTGGTCTAAAAAAGTAACCGTTACTGACTGCCACAATCTTTTTTTTCTTGATTTCTTATAGTGTTTCTTAAAGCCAGAAAGTTGCCATTTGAAATTACTTTAGTTTTGTGTCATGTCTGTGATCTGCTTTTTTTTCTACAAAATTAAACAACTGAATGAACATCCTCCAAGGCCGGTGATTCCATAATTTTTGCCAGGGGTTGTACAAACGAGTAATTCTCAGCAAAGTCAAGCAGAATGATGCATTCATCTTCCCCCACGTTAGTTTTTCGCTTTTCCAGAAAAGCCCCCTGATTCTTAGCAATAAAGTGATGGGTGGTTAGTTTATCAACCATGGAAGCCAACTTCTCAGGGTAGGCCTGACAATCAAGAACATGCTCTACAATAGTTGTTCTGTCAACGGTAACCCATTGCTTGAATCTAATTTCCTCAAGTCCTGCCACAGCCAACCGTTCCTCTAGAAAAGAGACAAGTGCTTCATTTCCCGGACATAGCTCACATCGGTGAAGCATGCAAGTTTTTGACTGCACTGAACAGACCATCTTTGACATCAACTCATGATAATCAATTTTATCACCTGGCAAGCTTGCTAACATTAATTTGACATTTTGGTGTATAATACAAACACATACTGAGTGGGTCCCCTTTACTCCAACAGGAACACATTGCTTGGGTCTCAATTCACAAAATTTGGACAAGCCTATGTACATTTATGTACATATTACTGTACATTAGAATATATGCAAAAAGTGTGATATACCCTGAAAAGAGGACTTTAATTCAATGTGTAGGGGTGTTTGTTTTATATCAGTGTGTAATTTTTCTAGCAGCACATATCAAGGGCTTTTAGATGATACAAAGTTTTTGAAAATCAGAAGATACCCACATGGTGAAAAAGGGGGTCCAAAAGTGCCCTGCCCGGCAACCAAGGCTGAAAAGGGTTAACATTGCTCTGAAATAAATAACCGCATCAGTCTGGAGTTCACTTCCTTTGGAAGCCCCTGGCATGTGCTTTCCAGAAAACTAAGAGCAAAAGCACTATCTCCAATGGTATGTGAGAAAATTGAGCCTATATTCGGCTGATTTTGCTTCAGTACCGTTCAATTTTCACCCTGATCCTGTGTGGCCAGTGGAGGGTTAATGTTTGTAAAAATCATTTTTTCTGAGAGTTTAAGACAGAGTTAATACATTCTGAAAAAATCAAATTGATATCTTATTTAGTGTTTAAGTTAGAGCCTCTTAAAAATGCTTACAAACCAATAACAAAGGGTTAACGTTGCCACGCCCCCTTTTTCAACAACCTATAAAATTGGAATGGGTGGAGATATTTAACTGGAACGAAGTGCAATCTTAATCTTACACCTCATACCCCAAAATATAAAAAAAAACAGAACAATTCTGAGACCATGAAACTGGAAGCCTTGGTCTTTTCATATGGAATGACCCGTAGACACTTTTTGTCCTGCATGTGCAAATTCTAAAGGTCTTGTGCAAAAATCAGGAAGGGATGGTACATACAGGACCCATACTCTCATCACAGGCCTGAACCAAGTCAGGAGCATGGCTAGTAGGGGTTTTGCAATGATGTAACGGACAGTCATTGAGCGGATGACGTGTCAGAAGTACTACACAAGTACGCTATACTTATTTCTGCGGCCCATTACACAGAAGTATATCTCACTTTCTACTCCTATGTATGGTGTGCATGCAGTGCCGTGCAAGAACATGTTATTGATGATAACTGAGTAAATGAACTGCCAGTTCTCAAGGTTGGGCATTTTCCCCAGTGCCCGCTGGTGTCCATTTTTGGTCGGTGAAAACAGCGCAGAACTCTGTACAAATGCATGTAACTTGGTCACTTATCAAAGGGGTCAGGATTGTCAGTAAAGTCAATTTAATGTACAGTGGTTCATTTCAGGTCAGCTTGGTGTATAAATCTTATCGTGAACACACTATTTATGTCTTTTCCTGAAGTTACCAAAGAGCTACCTTGTTGAATGGCAGGAGTAGTATTTGAAAAATCCTCCTTTTTAAGTTGTCTTGCCAATACTTTCCCAGTTTTTTCCCCTCCCTCATAAAATGGAGTTTCTAACCTGAACAAAGATTACGAGGTCTATTAGAAAAGTATCCGACCTTATTTTATTTTATTTTTTCAAAAACCATATGGATTTGAATCACGTGTGATTGCGTCAGACAAGCTTGAACGCTCGTGCGCATGCGTGAGTTTTTCCACGCCTGTCGGTTGCGTCATTCGCCTGTGAGCAGGCTTTGAGTGAGGAGTGGTCCACCCCCTCGGCGGATTTTCATTGTCAGGAAATGGCGGAATGATTTGGGCTTTTTTTTTTCCATCAGAATTTTTTCAAAAACTGTTAGAGACTGGCAGCTGGAAACCATTTGAAAAATTTATCTGGCTTTCGGTGAAAATTTTACAGGCTTCACAGAGAATAAGGACTGTTACTACAGCTTTAAGGACGCTCGGCGCACCGCGCTCCGTGCTGTCATCGAGAGCCACAAACCACCGGATCATTTCTAAACGGATGGCTCTGTGGAGCCGGACCGTCGTGTGCCATTTCTCTAGTTATCACAAGAGCTGGACATCAGCCATTTTCCGGCAGATTTCACTTTTAACAAGAGATTTTGTCATGGAAAGCCGAGCAGAGGCTTCGTGCGTCACAATGGATTCGCTCGCTACTGGAGCGAGACAAAACCACCTCCGTTTTGGTCTCACAGGACGGCTTTGAGATGGCGTTCAGACAGCTGTCGGTGGTCTTTCCATCAAGTGATTATCCGAGAAATTGTGGATTTGCCTGGACATGCCAGAACATGTCCCGTGAGGCTTCATCACGGCATTGCTTTGCGCCATGCGGCACCGCCGCAACGCGCGGAATTCCTCCGCACGTCTGTCTCAATGTGCCGAAAAAGTGCTGATGTCCACGTCTTTTCACAATTCCTGTGCTAGTCAGACGACGTCCCGGATAAAACGCAGCGTCCAGTTTGGAAATGAACGGCACATTCCACTGTTACAGGAGTTTTTGTCATGGAAAGAGGAGCGGAGTAGCGAATCCATCGTGACGCACGAAGCCTTCGCTCTGCTTTCCATGACAAAATCTCTTGTTAAAAGTGAAATCTGCCGGAAAATGGTTGATGTCCAGCTCTTGTGATAACCAGAGAAATGGCACACGACGGTCCTTGCTCCACAGAGCCATCCGTTTAGAAATGATCCGGTGGTTTGTGGCTCTCAATGGCGGCACGGAGCGTGGCGTGCCGAGCGCCCTTAAAGCTGTAGTAACAGTCCTTATTCTCTGTGAAGCCCGTAAAATTTTCACCGAAAGCCAGACAAATTTTTCGAATGGTTTCCAGCTGCCAGTCTCTAACAGTTTCTGAAAAATTCTAATGGAAAAAAAGCCCAAATCATTCCGCCATTTCCTGACAATGAAAATCCGCTGAGGGGGTGGACCACTCCTGACATTGACCCTATGTGTCTTTTTGCAAGGAATGTTTTCACAGTTTTTGCTCTGTGGCAAGATGCGTTATCTTGAAAAATGATTTCATCATCCCCAAACATCCTTTCAATTGATGGGATAAGAAAAGTGTCCAAAATATCAACGTAAAGTTGTGCATTTATTGATGATGTAATGACAGCCATCTCCCCAGTGCCTTTACCTGACATGCAGCCCCATATCATCAATGACTGTGGAAATTTACATGTTCTCTTCAGGCAGTCATCTTTATAAATCTTATTGGAACGGCACCAAACAAAAGTTCCAGCATCATCACCTTGCCCAATGCAGATTCGAGATTCATCACTGAATATGACTTTCATCCAGTCATCCACAGTCCACGATTGCTTTTCTTTAGCCCATTGTAACCTTGTTTTTTTTCTGTTTAGGTGTTAATGATGGCTTTTCGTTTAGCTTTTCTGTATGTAAATCCCATTTCCTTTAGGCGGTTTCTTACAGTTCGGTCACAGACGTTGACTCCAGTTTCCTTCCATTCGTTCCTCATTTGGTTAGTTGTGCATTTTCAATTTTTGAGACATATTGCTTTAAGTTTTCTGTCTTGACGCTTTGATGTCTTCCTTGGTCTACCAGTATGTTTACCTTTAACAACCTTCCCTTGTTTGTATTTGGTCCAGAGTTTAGACACAGCTGACTGTGAACAACCAACATCTTTTGCAACATTGCGTGATGATTTACCCTCTTTTAAGAGTTTGATAATCCTCTCCTTTGTTTCAATTGACATCTCTCGTGTTAGAGCCATGATTCATGTCAGTCCACTTGGTGCAACAGCTCTCCAAGGTGTGATCACTCCTTTTTAGATGCAGACTAACGAGCAGATCTGATTTGATGCAGGTGTTAGTTTTGGGGATGAAAATTTACAGGGTGATTCCATAATTTTTCTCAGAATTGAGTGAGTCCATATTTTTTTCCCTCTGCTTGGTCTAAAAAAGTAACCGTTACTGACTGCCACAATTTTTTTTTTTTTTTTTCCTTATTTCTTAAAGCCAGAAAGTTGCCATTTGAAATGACTTTAGTTTTGTGTCATGTCTGTGATCTACTTTTTTCTACAAAATTAAACTGAATGAACATCCTCTGAGGCCGGTGATTCCATAATTATTGCCAGGGGTTGTAGTTTAATTTAACATGCATGTCAGTTGTGATATCAATTTTGGTTAAAGGCAAAGAAAAGGTGGAAACATGCAAACGAAAATACAAATACAACACATATTAAGCAGTACAACTAAAATGTGGGGTATTGGGGTGAGAAAATGGTAATTAAAAAAAAAGAAACCCTCCAGAGCACATCCCCGGACATCAAAACCCCAAATTTCTGGGAGCCTTGAGCCGGGCCCCAGACTCCCTGCTGACAAAGGTCTGGTTTTACCAAAAAAGACCCCCCCCACTTCCGCCATCTCAGATCCTGACTACAGTCCTGAGATTTTAATTGGTATTGAATGATGTAAAAGCTCTAGAAAAGCTGTCTCCTTAAAATGTGTTTATCCTGAAGCATTTTAAAATGTGTAGATTAAAGTCTTTTGCTAATATGATGCTGCTTTAGAAAAGAACAGCAATGGTTTCTCAGTGAATTATAATCTTAAGTAGGGAAAAAAAAAATGCTGTTTTCTTAGCTTTCTCCACCTTGTTTTATCTTTAAACAATACGATGTGATCACAAAAGGGTTTCTATAAAAAGTTAGCTGTGAACTTATGATTTGGCCGTGGGAAAAAATTTCAGTCAGAACTTTTTTTTTCTTTTTTTTTTTAATCCCAGTACAGTGGTGCACTTTGAAAATACACATTAGGTGCAGCTGGAGGCAGCCACCTGCACTCCCTTCACATTTGGCGCAATTGGGGAAAAAACTGCTGGTGCCAGGGGGCTCTATGTCCACAAACACGCAGTCTAACTCCTTCTGGCATTCTGTGTAAGCTTTGCATCACACAGACAAAAATGTAATGAATAGGGTTGGGTATTGAGAACTGGTTGTTTTCGAGTATCGTTAAGAATTGATTCAATCCACTGACATCAATAGCCTTTTGCTTAACGATTCCCTTATAGGTCCTTCAGAGCGGCCTTTGTTTTTGAAGTTGTTTGTCGGTTTAACATTCATTTCGATACATTGATTACAGACCCTGCCGTGGCTCTGTAATCAACCACTTCTGCAGCGCGACTCCACTTTGAAGCTTGAACCAATGAAGCAGTGCTTCGATCTGCTGGTTTGTTGTTTCTTTGATTCGCTGATCATCAGAAATGCCAAGTCCGCTTCTGGGTGATTCCATATGTGTTGTACGGGACATTCAGAGATGCATTTCCAGCCTGGTCAGACAGTGTTAGAGCAAGTACCTACATTTGGGTGTAGATAGGTTGTGATACCACTGGGCAATATTGCCTTGTGCATACTTTTGATCAGAAATATTTTGGGGGGAAACAGGCAAAAAAAAAAAATCAGACATGTCGTACGGGACACAGAAAATTGGTAAAATTCTTTCCAGTAAATTCAACACACAGTCTGTGAGTTGAATGGAGACAGATTCATGTAACCATGCTGGAAATGTTCCCTACAGTCTGAAAAGAAGCCAAATGAAACCTTTTCTCATTTAAGACTATTTTTTATTAAATGCAGAGACTTTACAAAAGTACAGGGCAGTGTGTCGTACGGGGCGCTCTGAAAAATGATACTATTTATCCCAAAACAGTTCTATAATCTGTCATTTCAGTTAAGGTTGTTGCAGCGTATGCTGTAGAATATCTAAATGACTGATTTTGTGCTTGATAAATTATCTTATTACCATGTATGGAGGAAAACAGAGGTTATATGTCGTATGGGACAAACGACTTAACATGTAGGTTGCAAGGCTACAAATACCTCAATCCTAGCAGGTTTTCAAGCAACATACATTTTTAATACAATGGTCTTGAACCTAGAATAGAAAATAGTTTTTTGGTAAGAAGATGTAATTATAACTTGAATTCTTAAACAAAATGTTAACATGAGAACAAACAAGATTTTAAAAATCTATGAAAAACTCAACTTTCATTGTCTACCGGTATTATGGTATGTCAAAGCTACACATGAGCCCCTTTCTCACCAGGGCTGCTTCGAGTTTCTTCATGACGATGCAGGAATGTCTGCGTCAGGTGCGCGCAGCAGAAAGGAGGTTAAGACGCAGCCTGCAGGTTCTCTGCACAGAGAAATCAGAGTGCACAGTTTGGCTGCAGCCAGACTGTGCACTCTGATTTCTCTTAGAGTATATATGTGTTCTTGTGCTGAGCTGCAGGTCTGCGCTCTGACTTCTGTTATAGTTTATCTATCTTCCTACTACTGTGCACGTGCGCGCTAATGAACAGTCCATGTGGACATGTCCTCTGGCAATCAGTCTGTGAGCAGGACGTATGTCCTTTTTTGTCCTTTATTTAACTCAATTATGAGAGAGTTTGAGGGGAGAGCGAGGAGCTGCAGCAGCCAGCCAGTTTTTTGTTTATTGTTCACATGTGCATGCAAATGAACCGTCTGAGTGGACTGGAGATGTCCTGTCTCTGGCAATCAGTCTGTGAGCAGGACTTTTATGGACTCTTGTCTCACAACTGTGTTTAAATAGAGTGAGTAGCTGCAGCAGCTGTCAGGCTGCAGTCAGCATTTTTTTTTTTTTTTTTTTGTCCTGTGCTCTTTTTGAGAGTGTAGTTTCACTGCATTGTGTACACGGTATAAAAACAATCCTGCTTGATTTATACTTCGAGAACAATGGAACACAACAGGAATCATAAATTGGCATTGGGTAACGTTCTATTGTGAGGGCGTGGCTTTCAGTCATGTTGAGTACGTCGCATTGCTCTGACGTGCACTGAAACCACTTAATTTCTGCGACCTGTGCTCGACGCAGAAAAAATTAAACATGCTTAATTTTTGGCGTCCAATTGTGCTCTTCTGGCGTTGAGCTACATCGTCTCGCCACTGGGTTGCTTCCACATGGCATCGTCATGATGACGCAACTCCAAGTGGGCCTGGTGTGAAAGGGGCTATAGGCCTACCTTGCTTGGCCTATGTCATAGTTGTTCAGAGTTGGACCTGAAAAGAACAACTCAGTTAACACAGTAAATAATCACGCAGGAGACACTGAATTTCTTTTCCTGATCAGGAGAGAGCAAACGAGCGTGACCCTTGCCAACCACCGTCTCATCTGCTCTGAAGGGCCCCACCCATCTGCCTCTCCTATTTATTGAATAAAGTTACATACAAGAAAAAGACAGTCTGGTCTCACGTTGATATGAAAACTTATGGCTTTAAGCCTCCAGTCTCCGAGTCCTCCGATAACAACGGTCAGCCCTGAACCAGTGTGCCGGTCACACCGCTCTTCCCTCAAGGCTGCCCTGTTAATTAAAGACACACATCTGCGCTCAGCAAAAACATGATCTCAGCAAAACAGTCTGCCCTCTCACTGAGTCAAAGATTATCTTGTGAGCAGATTGATTACTTAAACAGTTCAGTGAATATAGTGAATAGATATGTATCAATCAATCAATGTAGTGAATATAACTACTTTAGCAATTCAGTGATTAACAAGGAAAGCAGTATTAATGAAACATGTTGAAACACATGTATATAAATGTGTATATGGAGAATGAGATCAAAGTAAAGACATTAATATTTGATAATCATATTGCTGATATATAGAAAACCCTGTGAGCCTACTCATCATCTGTTAGTTTTTGCAATTGTATTTGAATTGGTGAGAAACTGCTTCTGCAAAGAATTGAAAATCCATGACTGAGTGTGACGTGTTGTACGGGACGTCTTTTTAAAAGGCAATTATACAATAACTAATTAAAATAATTAGGGCTGCAGCTATCGAATATTTTTGGAATAGAGTATGCTATCAATTATTTTATAGATTAATCGGATAAAGTACTTTTGTATTTTTAAACAATATCAGTAGTGGCAGGGCTCTCCCTTAGCAATGGCACAATGTCACTGTGATTTTTAAGTTTAGGATGTTCCCTCTCTCTGTTTTCCCAGGTAATTATTTTTTCACATTATTAAGTTTTGGAGCTTTGCCAAACCATAAGCCCAGGAGCTCTGTGAAATCTTCAGTCTGTGGACAGGACATTATTCTTTTTTTTTTTTTTTTCTTTTCTTATTGCGCATTTCATTTGCACTTTTTATTGCTGTGATTTATTCAGTGTTTCATGTATATTTCTACATGCCGTACAGAGCAGCTCAAACCAAAGTCAAATTCCTTGTTTTCTGTGGAGACTTGGCGAATAACAAAGCCTTTGAAAAAACAGCTGTGGAGTGCAACATTTCCACAACAGCTGCACTGATAAATTAACTCTACAGGCTGTTGATAAAAACTCTTATCAAATCTGAATATAGGCATTTTTAAAAAACAGTTAAACATGATTAATTTAAAGTGCGCTTCCTTTCGCTTCATCTGCGGAGGTGGAGAGCAGCCAGTGGAGCAAACCGTTTAAAGAAAAAAAAAATATATATATATATAAACACACTGCTTAACTTTAAATGTATAATAAGTCTGTTTCAGACGATCAGCACAGACCCTTTCTCTTCTTTATTTTACTCAGCATCTGGCTTTGTAAACTTGTAGCATCGCCTGCTACATTGATTAGTGCTTACATTAGTTATGGGCATGCTCTATGGTCTTCTTTTCGGTTTTTTTGTGGGAGCATTACAGTGCCACCTACAGGCCCGGCATATGTACTACAGCTTTAAACGAAGCTTCGAGGCAAATTCTTTGCCTCGAAGCTTCGTTTAAAACATTTTTTGTATTCGAATTACTCAATCATTTCGGCCCTAAAAATTAACTAAGGCTACGTCAAATGAATAGTTATTGGCCAAAGTTAGAGAATCTGTAGTTGTAAGCTTTGGTCTTGAAAAATGAGATTTGGGGAATTTATTTATTTTTTACATTTCTGTATGTCATACAGGACATGATCCCAAACCCCCCATCGAATATGACAATGTCTGCCAAATGCAGTGAAGTCACATGATCAGGGGGTGGGGTGGATATAGCCAGTGCCCTCCCCTATTGACTAATAACAATTAAAAAGCTGCAGCAATTAACTTAAAAAATGTGGAACAAAAAGTTACAATCTTATTTTTCAGAATTTGAGAAAAATTCAAAATTCTGTGATTTTTGCCCCAAAATATCCAATTCCTGGTGACTGGCAGGGAAAAAAAATGTATTTGGTCTTTGAAGCTTAAGTATTTAAGCACACAGTGCATCAGTCATCAGTTATTTGAGTAATTTTTAAATTAACTTTTTTTTTTACCTTCTCATGTGGAAAATGAAATGCCACTTTAAATAAAATGACACCTCTTTCCAAATGCTGTAATACAGACAATAAACTATAATCAACTAAAAAGTTGTTTCCTCCCAAAATGAAACGTCCTGCATTCTTCATAAATTACATCCTGATGTACAGCACAGTCAGCTGCAAGAGCTCAGCTCAGATGTATGCAAAGACATTCATGCCAATGATGTCTGAAAGGAAATGCTTTTGACAAAAACTACAGATTTTATTTCTGTTTATGTCCAGAGATCAAGGATCCATCATGTACAGTTTATTTACAGTGAGGAAAAATAAGTATTTGAACACCCTGCGATTTTGCAAGTTCTCCCACTTAGAAATCATGGAGGGGTCTGAAATTTTAGGTGCATGTCCACTGTGAGACATAAGCTAAAAAAAAAAAAAATTCTGGAAATCGCAATGTATGATTTTTATTTATTTTTTAAAATAATTAATTTGTATGTTAGTGCTGCAAATAAGTATTTGAACACCTGTGAAAATCAATGTTAATATTTGGTACAGTAGCCTTTGTTTGCAATTACAGAGGTCAAACATTTCCTGTAATTCTTGACCAAGTTTTCAGACACTGCAGCAGGGATTTTGGTCCACTCCTCCATACAGATCTTCTCCACATCTTTCAGGTTTGGGGTTTCAGCTCCCTCCAAAGATTTTCTATCGAGTTCAGGTCTGGAGACTGGCCAGGCCACTCCAGGACCTTGAAATGCTTCTTATGGAGCCCCTGCTTAGTTGTCCTGGCTGTGTGTTTGGGGTCATTGTGATGCTGGAAGACCCAGCCATGACCCATCTTCAATGCTCTTACTGAGGGAAGGAGGTTCACACAGACCTGTTAATTTTTCTTTAAGAAGCACTCTTTACCTGTATTAATTGCACCTGTTTGAACATGTTACCTGTATAAAAGACACCTGTTCACACACTCAATCAATCACAGTCCAACCTGTCCACCATAGCCAAGACCAAAGAGCTGTCTAAGGACACCAGGGACAAAACTGTAGACCTGCACAAGGCTGGGATGGACTACAGGACAACAGGCAAGCAGCTTGGTAGAAGACAACTGTTATGATTATTTATTAGAAAGTGGAAGAAACACAAGATGACGGTCAATCTCGGTCTGGGATTCCATGCAAGATCTCACTTTGTGGGGTAAGGATGATTCTGAGTAAGCTCAGAACTACACAGGAGGACCTGGTCAGTGACCTGAAGAGAGCTGGGACCACAGTCACAAAGATTACATTAGTAACACATGATGCTGTCATGGTTTAAAATCCTGCAGGGCAGCAAGGTCCCCCTGCTCAAGCCAGCACATGTCCAGGCCTGTTTGAAGTTCACCAGTGACCATCTGGATGACCCAAAGGAGGCATGGGCGAAGGTCATGTGGTCAGATGAGACCAAAATAGAGCTTTTTGGAATCAACTCCACTTACCATGTTTAGAGGATGAGAACAACTCCAAGAAAACTGAGGAGCTCTGTAAGAAGCATTTCAAGGTCCTGGAGTGGCCTGACCAGTCTCCAGAACTGAACTCAATAGAAAATCTTTGGAAAGAGCTGAAACTCCAAACTTGAAAGATCTAGAGAAGATCTGTATGGAGGAGTGGACCAAAATCCCTGGTGGAAAAACTACAGGAAACGTTTGACCTCTGTAATTGCAAACAAAGGCTACTGTACCAAATATTAACATTGATTTTCACAGGTGTTGAAATACTTATTTGCAGCAGTAACATACAAATTAATTATTAAAAAAATCATACATTGTGACTTCTGGATTTTTTTTTTTTGTTTGTTTGTTTTTTTTTTAGATTATGTCTCACAGTGGACATGCACCTAAGATGAAAATTTCAGACCCCTCCATGATTTCTAAGTGGGAGAACTTGCAAAATCGCAGGGTGTTCAAATACTTATTTTCCTCACTATAATACACAGTTTTTCAGTTACTCAGTTATGTGAACATCTTGTGCAAATGTTTTCCAGTCATTTCATATAAATTTGTTGTGCTTATTGTTAAAAAAAATCCAGAAGGAAATATTTTGCCAGAGTACTGAACAATAAGCAAAGTTGATCTCATCCTATCGTATTTAATGTGAAACGGTGTGTTAAAATGCTTTTAAAATCCTTTTGCTCTGTGCTGAATGCTATTGTGACGCCCCACATATGATACGAGATGAGGGGACATTTATCTTAAGTCAGTCGATCAAAATCTTTTTTTTTTTTTTTTTAAATTACTAGAACGGACCATTTTGAAGTTGTGCCGCCATCTTGAAACAGAGACTTCCGGTTAGGGAGCCTTTCGCTCCCATGTTTGGTGTCATTACAAACAGCTTGTTATGACACCTCACGGAGCGGCTGACCGATCAAAGCTGGGTGCCGGTTAAACGATGTCTCTGAAGGTCAATGTAAGTCCAAATTTCTTGTTTCATTTTGGCTTTGGTGTCCTTTGTTAATGCCGTGTGACCGGGGCTTTACATTCGTTACTAGGAAATTTCAGTGACCAAAATGCCAACATTCTGGGCACAATGAACATGTTTTCACTATTTGATTTCTTTGCACGACTGACATCGTTATGCAAGCATTCAAAAGGCTATTCCTATCTCCACACACGAGAGTTTCTTGACAGTTCTTTTTGTTGAACAAAACCGCGTCTCGCTAACTGGACAGAGTTGTGACACCACGCATGCATGGTTATTGGCGACTCTGTTTTGAGAAATGTGAAGTTAGCGACACCAGCAACCATAGTCAATTGTCTTCCGGGGGCCAGAGCAGGCGACATTGAAGGAAATTTGAAACTGCTGGCTAAGGCTAAGCGTAAATTTGGTAAGATTGTAATTCACGTCGGCAGTATTGACACCCGGTTACGCCAATCGGAGGTCACTAAAATTAACATTAAATCGGTGTGTAACTTTGCAAAAACAATGTCGGACTCTGTAGTTTTCTCTGGGCCCCTCCCCAACCGGACCGGGAGTGACATGTTTAGCCGCATGTTCTCCCTGAATTGCTGGCTGTCTGAGTGGTGTCCAAAAAATGAGGTGGGCTTCATAGATAATTGGCAAAGCTTCTGGGGAAAACCTGGTCTTGTTAGGAGAGACGGCATCCATCCCACTTTGGATGGAGCAGCTCTAATTTCTAGAAATCTGGCCAATTTTCTTAAATCCTCCAAACTGTGACTATCCAGGGTTGTGACCAGGAAGCAGAGTTGTAGTCTTACACTCCTCTCTGCAGCTTCTCTCCCCCTGCCAACCCCTCATTACCCCAATCCCGTAGAGACGGTGTCTGCTCCCAGACCACCAATAACCAGCAAAAATCTATTTAAGCATAAAAATTCAAAAAGAAAAAACACCTCCGAGTCACACTAACTGTCAGAATGCTCGTAGCACGGGCCGGGGCGGAGGATTAGCAGCAATCTTCCATTCCAGCTTATTAATTAATCAAAAACCCAGACAGAGCTTTAATTCATTTGAAAGCTTGACTCTTAGTCTTGTCCATCCAAATTGGAAGTCCCAAAAACCAGTTTTATTTATTATCTATCGTCCACCTGGTCGTTACTGTGAGTTTCTCTGTGAATTTTCAGACCTTTTGTCTGACTTAGTGCTTAGCTCAGATAAGATAATTATAGTGGGCGATTTTAACATCCACACAGATGCTGAGAATGACAGCCTCAACACTGCATTTAATCTATTATTAGACTCTATTGGCTTTGCTCAAAAAGTAAATGAGTCCACCCACCACTTTAATCATATCTTAGATCTTGTTCTGACTTATGGTATGGAAATAGAAGACTTAACAGTATTCCCTGAAAATTCCCTGCTGTCTGATCATTTCTTAATAACATTTACATTTACTCTGATGGACTACCCAGCAGTGGGGAATAAGTTTCATTACACTAGGAGTCTTTCAGAAAGCGCTGTAACTAGGTTTAAGGATATGATTCCTTCTTTATGTTCTCTAATGCCATATACCAACACAGTGCAGAGTAGCTACCTAAACTCTGTAAGTGAGATAGAGTATCTCGTCAATAGTTTTACATCCTCATTGAAGACAACTTTGGATGCTGTAGCTCCTCTGAAAAAGAGAGCTTTAAATCAGAAGTGCCTGACTCTGTGGTATAACTCACAAACTCGTAGCTTAAAGCAGATAACCCATAAGTTGGAGAGGAAATGGCGTCTCACTAATTTAGAAGATCTTCACTTAGCCTGGAAAAAGAGTCTGTTGCTCTATAAAAAAGCCCTCCGTAAAGCTAGGACATCTTTCTACTCATCACTAATTGAAGAAAATAAGAACAACCCCAGGTTTCTTTTCAGCACTGTAGCCAGGCTGACAAAGAGTCAGAGCTCTATTGAGCTGAGTATTCCATTAACTTTAACTAGTAATGACTTCATGACTTTCTTTGCTAACAAAATTTTAACTATTAGAGAAAAAATTACTCATAACCATCCCAAAGACGTATCGTTATCTTTGGCTGCTTTCAGTGATACCAGTATTTGGTTAGACTCTTTCTCTCCGATTGTTCTGTCTGAGTTATTTTCATTAGTTACTTCATCCAAACCATCAACATGTTTATTAGACCCCATTCCTACCAGGCTGCTCAAGGAAGCCCTACCATTATTTAATGCTTCGATCTTAAATATGATCAATCTATCTTTGTTAGTTGGCTATGTACCACAGGCTTTTAAGGTGGCAGTAATTAAACCATTACTTAAAAAGCCATCACTTGACCCAGCTATCTTAGCTAATTATAGGCCAATCTCCAACCTTCCTTTTCTCTCAAAAATTCTTGAAAGGGTAGTTGTAAAACAGCTAACTGATCATCTGCAGAGGAATGGTCTATTTGAAGAGTTTCAGTCAGGTTTTAGAATTCATCATAGTACAGAAACAGCATTAGTGAAGGTTACAAATGATCTTCTTATGGCCTCGGACAGTGGACTCATCTCTGTGCTTGTTCTGTTAGACCTCAGTGCTGCTTTTGATACTGTTGACCATAAAATTTTATTACAGAGATTAGAGCATGCCATAGGTATTAAAGGCACTGCGCTGCGGTGGTTTGAATCATATTTGTCTAATAGATTACAATTTGTTCATGTACATGGGGAATCTTCTTCACAGACTAGGGTTAATTATGGAGTTCCACAAGGTTCTGTGCTAGGACCAATTTTATTCACTTTATACATGCTTCCCTTAGGTAGTATTATTAGACGGTATTGCTTAAATTTTCATTGTTACGCAGATGATACCCAGCTTTATCTATCCATGAAGCCAGAGGACACACACCAATTAGCTAAACTGCAGGATTGTCTTACAGACAAAGACATGGATGACCTCTAATTTCCTGCTTTTAAACTCAGATAAAACTGAAGTTATTGTACTTGGCCCCACAAATCTTAGAAACATGGTGTCTAACCAGATCCTTACTCTGGATGGCATTGCCCTGGCCTCTAGTAATACTGTGAGAAATCTTGGAGTCATTTTTGATCAGGATATGTCATTCAAAGCGCATATTAAACAAATATGTAGGACTGCTTTTTTGCATTTACGCAATATCTCTAAAATCAGAAAGGTCTTGTCTCAGAGTGATGCTGAAAAACTAATTCATGCATTTATTTCCTCTAGGCTGGACTATTGTAATTCATTATCAGGTTGTCCTAAAAGTTCCCTAAAAAGCCTTCAGTTAATTCAAAATGCTGCAGCTAGAGTACTGACGGGGACTAGAAGGAGAGAGCATATCTCACCCATATTGGCCTCTCTTCATTGGCTTCCTGTTAATTCTAGAATAGAATTTAAAATTCTTCTTCTTACTTATAAGGTTTTGAATAATCAGGTCCCATCTTATCTTAGGGACCTCGTAGTACCATATCACCCCAATAGAGCGCTTCGCTCTCAGACTGCAGGCTTACTTGTAGTTCCTAGGGTTTGTAAGAGTAGATTGGGAGGCAGAGCCTTCAGCTTTCAGGCTCCTCTGCTGTGGAACCAGCTCCCAATTCAGATCAGGGAGACAGACACCCTCTCTACTTTTAAGATTAGGCTTAAAACTTTCCTTTTTGCTAAAGCTTATAGTTAGGGCTGGATCGGGTGACCCTGAACCATCCCTTAGTTATGCTGCTATAGACGTAGACTGCTGGGGGGTTCCCATGATGCACTGTTTCTTTCTCTTTTTGGCTCTGTATGCACCACTCTCCATTTAATCATTAGTGATTGATCTCTGCTCCCCTCCACAGCATGTGTTTTTCCTGGTTCTCTCTCTCAGCCCCAACCAGTCCCAGCAGAAGACTGCCCCTCCCTGAGCCTGGTTCTGCTGGAGGTTTCTTCCTGTTAAAAGGGAGTTTTTCCTTCCCACTGTAGCCAAGTGCTTGCTCACAGGGGGTCGTTTTGACCGTTGGGGTTTTACATAATTATTGTATGGCCTTGCCTTACAATACAAAGCACCTTGGGGCAACTGTTTGTTGTGATTTGGCGCTATATAAAAAAAAATTGATTGATTGATTGATGTAGGCGCTGCTCTATCGCAAATTGAAAATAATCCATTCATTCTAAATGTGCCCTTAACTTGCCACACTGGGCAAGAGGGACATGAGCATTAGTCCCATAGCACCTTTCACTTGCCAGTGTTGAGCGTTACTGTCAAGGCCTGCTGTCTTTGTAATTTTTATTCATTATCAAAAGCAATAGCAACATAAATTTTAACAACAAAATCCGGCACAAACAATTGGCACAGTTTTGGTTTGATTTGGGTATTGTAGATGAGGGTGGCTGACCTTTTGACCTAATTTTAATTAATATATGTAAAATGAAATTATTGGCAGTGCAAACCAAACGAGCAATCAGAGATTTCTGATGTCTGCCAATCCCAAATTCAGTGGAGTTTCCATGCCCCAATATGTATCTGTGGTGCAAATTTGGTGAGAATCAGTGAAGTAGGTCTGACATGATCCTTAAAATCCTATAAGGTGAAACTTGATCCGGATCACCTCCAAAATTTAAGAGTCTTCGTGGCATAATATGTATCTGTGGTGAGAATCCGTGAAGTAGTTTTGATGTAATCCTTCAAAGCCTATATAAACTGCAGATTTGAAAGACAATGCAACAGTCCTACTACCATTCCCAACAACCATCAGCTGCAACCCACCAGCACCTCCTCCCCCACCACGTCTCTTTCCATTCATGCGATGTATGTCAACAGGCTCTTCAAAAAACAGGACCTGTGCACAGCAGATGGACCTGACTCTCTCTCCCCATCCATGTTGAAGAACTGCAGACCAACTGTCCCTGGTGTTCACATATATCTTCAACACCTCACTGGAGATATGCCAGGTACCAGCATGCTTCAAGGCCTCCACCATCATCCCCATCCCCCCAAAAACGAAGAACATCCAGACCTAAGGTTGGGACAGATCTGATCCAGTATCGGGATCGGCTTCCGATACTAATGTTATTCAAGTATCAAAAAATACCAATACAACCTGCAGCATTTTCCAGTACCAGGGAGAAGCCACGTCTGTGAAACCTCTCAACTGCTGCATGCTCTCTGCTGTTTGCTGCTAAACGTGAGGAGGCGAAGGTGATGGTTTCTGGGCTGAAGCCAAGCTGTTTCTTCCAAGTACCGCAGCCGAGGGTGTTAAGCCATGGGTAGCGGTAAATTTCCGCTCAGCTCTCAGGTTCAAAATTGTCTGTGCCTCCGAGGAAGGATTTTCTGGGGGAAAAAAAAAAAAAAAAAAAACTAGAAATGAGTGCTGAAAAAAATCAGCTACTTTGATGTCCTCCACTCTTGTGCAGAAGAGTGGAGCTGAGCAGAAAACTCCATCACAATCCTTCAGTATTAATAAAGAGTTCCTTGTGTGAGCCTGGCTGACAGTACATTTAGAAATTTATGGTTTATTTTACAGTTGAAAGTTCCACGTTTGCTCTCAACAGGAAAACAGCAAAGCGAGGGAGAGTGCGTGAGAGACGGAGAGGGAGTGTGCCAGAGACAGTGTGTTTTTTTTGTTGTTTTTTTTTCCCAGCACTTACTTTGATAATGTATGTATGTTTCAATTGAAATTGAATTGAAAGAGCGAGAGAGAGGGGGACAGAGGGAGAGAGAGGACTTAATTTTTAGTTTTTACTGTAACACTTGCTCTGACAATGTAAACATATGTTTCCCGGGGGGGAGACTTTTTTTTTTTAAAGAAAATCCTCCACTAATGCTGCGTTTACACATCAAATCAATTTTATTTATATAGCGCCAAATCACAACAAACAGTTGCCCCAAGGCGCCTTATATTGTAAGGCAAGGCCATACAATAATTACGGAAAAACCCCAACGGTCAAAACGACCCCCTGTGAGCAAGCACTTGGCAACAGTGGGAAGGAAACACTCCCTTTTAACAGGAAGAAACCTCCAGCAGAACCAGGCTCAGGGAGGGGCAGTCTTCTGCTGGGACTGGTTGGGGCTGAGGGAGAGAACCAGGAAAAAGACATGCTGTGGAGGGGAGCAGAGATCAATCACTAATGATTAAATGCAGAGTGGTGCATACAGAGCAAAAAGAGAAAAACATTCAGTGCATCATGGGAACCCCACAGCAGTCTAAGTCTATAGCAGCATAACTAAGGGATGATTCAGGGTCACCTGATCCAGCCCTAACTAATCTTTAGCAAAAAGGAAAGTTTTAAGCCTAATCTTAAAAGTAGAGAGGGTGTCTGTCTCCCTGATCTGAATTGGGAGCTGGTTCCACAGGAGAGGAGCTTGAAAGCTGAAGGCTCTGCCTCCCATTCTACTCTTACAAACCCTAGGAACTACAAGTAAGCCTGCAGTCTGAGAGCGAAGCGCTCTATTGGGGTGATATGGTACTATGAGGTCCCTAAGATAAGATGGGACCTGATTATTCAAAACCTTATGAGTAAGAAGAAGAATTTTAAATTCTATTCTAGAATTAACAGGAAGCCAGTGAAGAGAGGCCAATATGGGTGAGATATGCTCTCTCCTTCTAGTCCCTGTTAGTACTCTAGCTGCAGCATTTTGAATTAACTGAAGGCTTTTTAGGGAACTTTTAGGACAACCTGATAATAATGAATTACAATAGTCCAGCCTAGAGGAAATAAATGCATGAAATAGTTTTTCAGCATCACTCTGAGACAAGACCTTTCTAATTTTAGAGATATTGCGCAAATGCAAAAAAAGCAGTCCTACATATTTGTTTAATATGCGCATTGAATGACATATCCTGATCAAAAATGACTCCAAGATTTCTCACAGTATTACTAGAGGTCAGGGTAATGCCATCCAGAGTAAGGATCTGGTTAGACACCATGTTTCTAAAATTTGTGGGGCCAAGTACAATAACTTCAGTTTTATGAGTTTAAAAGCAAGAAATTAGAGGTCATCAATGTCTTTATGTCTGTAAGACAATCCTGCAGTTTAGCTAATTGGTGTGTGTCCTCTGGCTTCATGGATAGATAAAGCTGAGTATCATCTGCGTAACAATGAAAATTTAAGCAATGCTGTCTAATAATACTGCCTAAGGGAAACATGTATAAAGTGAATAAAATTGGTCCTAGCACAGAACCTCGTGGAACTCCATAATTAACCTTCGTCTGTGAAGACGATTTCCCATTTACATGAACAAATTGTAATCTATTAAATAAATATGATTCAAACCACTGCAGCACAGTACTTTTAATACCTATGGTATGCTCTAATCTCTGTAATAAAATGTTATGGTCAACAGTATCAAAAGCAGCAGTGAGGTCTAACAGAACAAGCACAGAGATGAGTCCACTGTCTGAGGCCATAAGAAGATCATTTATAACCTTCACTAATGCTGTTTCTGTACTATGATGAATTCTAAAACCTGACTGAAATTCTTCAAATAGACCATTCCTCTGCAGATGATCAGTTAGCTGTTTTACAACTACTCTTTCAAGAATGTTAGAGAGAAAAGGAAGGTTGGAGATTGGCCTATAATTAGCTAAGATAGCTGGGTCAAGTGATGGCTTTTTAAGTAATGGTTTAATTACTGCCACCTTAAAAGCCTGTGGTACATAGCCAACTAATAAAGATAGACTGATCATATTTAAGATCAAAGCATTAATTAATGGTAGGGCTTCCTTGAGCAGCCTGGTAGGAATGGGGTCTAATAGACATGTTGATGGTTTGGAGGAAGTAACTAATGAAAATAACTCAGAACAATCGGAGAGAAAGAGTCTAACCAAATACCGGCATCACTGAAAGCAGCCAAAGATAACGATACGTCTTTGGGATGGTTATGAGTAATTTTTTCTCTAATAGTTAAAATTTTATTAGCAAAGAAAGTCATGAAGTCATTACTAGTTAAAGTTAATGGAATACTCAGCTCAATAGAGCTCTGACTCTTTGTCTGCCTGGCTACAGTGCTGAAAAGAAACCTGGGGTTGTTCTTATTTTCTTCAATTAGTGGTGAGTAGTAAGATGTCCTAGCTTTACGGAGGGCTTTTTTATAGAGCAACAGACTCTTTTTCCAGGCTAAGTGAAGATCTTCTAAATTAGTGAGACGCCATTTCCTCTCCAACCTACGGGTTATCTGCTTTAAGCTGCGAGTTTGTGTTATACCATGAAGTCAGGCACTTCTGATTTAAAGCTCTTTTTCAGAGGAGCTACATCATCCAAAGTTGTCTTCAATGACAATACACATGACCAAGACATGTTACAAATGTCATTTTTCTGCCATTCGTGACACATTCCTGACATTCTTAACGTGACTTGACGCATCTGAATAGGGTTCTTAATAGTGTGTGATATTCTTGATATTCGTGGACCATGTTTTTGGCTGTCAAAAAATCTTCCACAAATGTCACACACCACCCTCATTTCGCCTCATGTCGTGGAGGTCACAACTGAGCGTATTGATCCATCTTGATGAGTAGTGATCCTTAATAGAATGTGACAACGTTCGTAGTGGTTCCTGTGATGGTTCTTGGAGCCCAAACTGTCACGCGTTATTACGAAGTGACACGGAAACTGTCAAGTTTTGACACTACTTGTAACGCGGCATCACATTTTACTGCGTGCCACGACAAATCAGTTTTCTGTTACGTGCGCACAATTAAACTCGGCTCCACAGCATTCAGTTTGATGCAGGATGCCGAAGAGGAACAGTGACGCGAAGTCTCGTTCCTGCTGAAGCTCCTCAGGACGCTCCTGCAGGTGTTCTACCTGCTGTTGTAACCAATGAGTGGGAGAATGAGTCTGAACCAGAGGAGCGAGAGGAGACTTGCGTGCAGCCAGACATCTCTGCATCTCCTCCAGTCCGGCGGAGGAAGAAGCACGCGCACAATTAAACCCTGCTGCACCGCATTCAGTTTGATAGCTGACACCATGTCAGCTAAAAGTCTCATTTCAGTGCTCCTCAGCGCACTCCTGCAGATGTTCCACCTGCTGCATGTGCCTGATGTTTGGGAAAACGCACGAGACGAGAGCCATGTGAAGCCACACATCTGGCTCTGTTCATCTCCTCTTCCTCTCTGCACCACTGCATGGTGCAGAGCCCAACTACGCATGCAGTCACAAAGTTCTTGTGAAAAACTGGAGCATTCTGAATTGTTAGCAACAGTTGGATGAATATGGGTGTGTGTGTGTGTGTGTGTGTGTGTGTGTGGAGACAATTCACCATGTTCACAACGTGACAGAACTTGATGCGCTGTTATGCGCAACAACGAGGAACACTATTCTTGACCGTGCATAATGGTTCCTGATAATTCTCCAGTAACATGTGCCATTAATTGTAACGCGTGGTAACAGGTTGCAGCAGTTCCTGAGGACACTTGACGCCTCTGCCCCGAATCATCACATTCGCTATCAGCAGCCAAGAATGTATACTTCGTGGCATTCGTGACTTGTCGTTGTTGTTATGTGTAAATGCAGCTTAAACACTTAATCATGAAGCTGTATAACTGGGTATACAAAATATCCTCATAAAATCAACGTTAATGATAATATTAAGAGTGGCTATACGCCCAACCGTTGGTTCAATAAAGTAAATGTGAGCATATACGCCCAACCACAACTGACCAATGAGCGCATTTGTAAGCTCACTTCCGGTTTCAACACGGGAGGGGAAAAAAGGCGGATATTTTTTCGCCGGCTGCGGGAGGGTTTGCTGCCTGTGGAGGGGCTGTGATCTAAAGCGGTTCCGTTTGGCTCATCACACCCAGCGAACAGTGTCAAACTAAGACCATCTTACAGCCAACAAGCAGCATTTTGTTCAAAAACTGTTTTGTCGTCGTTAACAGGCTTCCGTTCAAAATGCTTATGAAGTTTGTCTGTTTTGATTCATTGCAGTGTTTTCGCAGTAATTAACGATGACGCCATTAAATGTATCAAACATACGCCACAATAGAGCCTTAAAAAGTGGTGTAAAAAAATGTAGTTTAGATGCACAAAACGTGTCATTATACACGTTAACAGTTGGGCGAATAAGATAAGACATATTTATCTGCCCAACGGTTGTGCATGTAATGTTCAGTGTATGACTTATCTGCCCAACGGTTGGGTGTATAGCCTTTGCCTATTATTAAAGCAAACAGAGCTCTGGTATCAGAATAGCATCTGTATTGGCAGATATCCAAATTCAAAGATCGGACCAGAAGTGAAAAATGTGGATCGTTGCATTCCTGGACCCGTCGCCCTAAATGAAGACCTTCAAATGCATTGTCCTCACACACCTCAAGGCCATCTATGACCCTCACCTGGATCCCATGCAGTTCACCTACAGAGCCAACAGTTTGGTAGATGACACTGTCAATATGGCCTCCACTTCATCCTCTGGCATCTGGACTCCCCAGGAACCTACTCCAGGATTCTACACAACAAAAATATAAACGCAACACTTTTGGTTTTGCTCCCATTTTGTATGAGATGAACTCAAAGATCTAAAATTTTTTCCACATACACAATATCACCATTTCCCTCAAATATTGTTCACAAACCAGTCTAAATCTGTGATAGTGAGCACTTCTCCTTTGCTGAGATAATCCATCCCACCTCACAGGTGTGCCATATCAAGATGCTGATTAGACACCATGATTAGTGCACAGGTGTGCCTTAGACTGCCCACAATAAAAGGCCACTCTGAAAGGTGCAGTTTTGTTTTATTGGGGGGGATACCAGTCAGTATCTGGTGTGACCACCATTTGCCTCATGCAGTGCAACACATCTCCTTCCCATAGAGTTGATCAGGTTGTCAATTGTGGAATGTTGGTCCACTCCTCTTCAATGGCTGTGCGAAGTTGCTGGATATTGACAGGAACTGGTACACGCTGTCGTATACGCCGGTCCAGAGCATCCCAAACATGCTCAATGGGTGACATGTCCGGTGAGTATGCCGGCCATTAAAGAACTGGAACATTTTCAGCTTCCAAGAATTGTGTACAGATCCTTGCAACATAGGGCCGTGCATTATCCTGCTGCAACATGAGGTGATGTTCTTGCATGTATGGCACAACAATGGGCCTCAGGATCTCATCACGGTATCTCTGTGCATTCAAAATGCCATCAATAAAATGCACCTGTGTTCTTCGTCCATAACAGACGCCTGCCCATACTATAACCCCACTGCCACCATGGGCCACTTGATCCACAGCATTGACATCAGAAAACCACTCACCCACACAATGCCACACACGCTGTCTGCCATCTGCCCTGAACAGTGTGAACCGGGATTCGTCCGTGAAGAGAACACCTCTCCAACGTGCCAAACGCCAGCGAATGTGAGCATTTGCCTACTCAAGTCGATTACGACGACGAACTGGAGTCAGGTCGAGACCCCGATGAGGACGACGAGCATGCAGATGAGCTTCCCTGAGACGGTTTCTGACAGTTTGTGCAGAAATTCTTTGGTTATGCAAACCGATTGTTTCAGCAGCTGTCCGAGTGGCTGGTCTCAGATGATCTTGGAGGTGAACATGCTGGATGTGGAGGTCCTGGGCTGGTGTGGTTACACGTGGTCTGCGGTTGTGAGGCTGGTTGGATGTACTGCCAAATTCTCTGAGACGGCTTATGGTAGAGAAATGAACATTCAATACATGAGCAACAGCTCTGGTTGACATTCCTGCTGTCATCATGCCAATTGCATGTTCCCTCAAATCTTGCGACATCTGTGGCATTGTGCTCTGTGATAAAACTGCACCTTTCAGAGTGGCCTTTTATTGTGGGCAGTCTAAGGCACACCTGTGCACTAATCATGGTGTCTAATCAACATCTTGATATGGCACACCTGTGAGGTGGGATGGATTATCTCAGCAAAGGAGAAGTGCTCACTATCACAGATTTAGACTGGTTTGTGAACAATATTTGAGGGAAATGGTGATATTGTGTATGTGGAAAAAGTTTTAGATCTTTCAGTTCATCTCATACAAAATGGGAGCAAAACCAAAAGTGTTGCGTTTATATTTTTGTTGAGTGTATTTGTGAACTTCAGCTCTGCTTTCAATACGATCATCCCGCCCCTGCTGAAGGACAAGCTCTTTCAACTTGGCGTTTCTGCCTCTGCCTGCAGGTGGATCACTGACTTCCTGTCCAACAGGAGGCAGCATGTGAAGTTGGGAGGGCACATATCTGACACACGGTCCATCAGCACCAAATCCTCCTAAGGCTGTGTTCTTTCCCTCTTCTCCCTGTACAACAACAGCTGCACCTCTAGCCACCAGTCTGTAACGCTCCTGAAGTTTGTGGATGATACAACCCTCATCTCCCTCTGATGAGGACGAGTCAGCCTACAGACTACAAATCAGAATCAAATTTATTGCCAAGTAAGTTCTCACATACAAGTAATTTGATCTGGTGTCATTGGTGCGTAAATAACAATAATAAAAAAAAAAGAAAAAATAATTCTGTAAGAAGTACAGGAGTAAATTTGCTCTTTCAATGATGAAAACATGGATGAAAAACTTTCTGAATCAGTGGTGAAAATGATTATTATAAATTGCTTCACTGCTTTTTACAGCGTGTAGTGTCTGTTAACACTTTTTCCTCCTCTCTGTGAGGGAACTAGAGTCTCTTCACACTCACACCGTATTTGAGCAAACTTTGGAAACATGAAGGCTTTCAACTGTAAAATAAAGCCTATAAATGAATTTTTGGAGCTATGAAAGCAGAAGGACCTCTTTTTATCTGAAGACTTTGACGGAGAGAAGGGAGCGGGCAGTTCAGCATAAATAGCCTGGCTGGATTTTAGAGAAACTACCTGATAGCAGAGCAGAGTGTGACGGCACTGTCAGAACATGGATGGCATGGCGCCGTTGTTCCATTGTCTGGGGAGAACCCTGAGATATCATGTTTTCCCATTGTCTGCTGCGTGGGGAGTGGCGGGAAAAACCGAAGACGCGTTCTTGCGTGGTGCGAGACAAGACATGATGTAAATCAGAAAACAAAGTGATGAAAATAAACAGTTTGAACGTTTTAAACCAAAAAATGCGACAGTTTGAGCATATTGCTTGTACAATCACAGTTTACACTTGTCCCGGATAATCGGACAAGCGTTAATGTCGATGGTAGAGTGAGAGTACATTTGTGTCCAAATTGACTAGACTCCAAAATAAAGCAAACAGACTGGGTGCAAAAAAGACTAACAACGTGAGGAAAAACACTAAGCAAAACTACAGCAGGGTAAAGACACTTACAAGATACCAGAGAGCTGACAGGATCAAGGAACTGAGTGTAATCGACCAGCAAAAAAATGTGAGGAAGACACGGCTTAAATAACTAACTGATACAGGTGTCACGATTACTCAAATCAGAACATGTGCTATCACAAAAGGAACATGAGAGGGCAGCAAACACCAGGACCTACAAGAGAACAGATACCATGACCACAGACAGGCACATAAAGTAATAAGCAGCTAAAAACCCATGAAGTTAACAGAATACCATATAATCGTATATACCATATAATACAAAAATATAACCGAAGTAGTAACAGGAACAAAACACAATTGGATATTAAATACAAAAAGTGAACGTGGACTCCAAAGGTGTAAAAAAAATAACAGTGGCAAGACTCACATGAACAAACATGCAGAAACATTCCAGTAATAATAAGACAAGGGAAAACTGAACAATCACTAAACCCTGAGCCAAGGAGGACCTAGGACCGGAAAGCAGAAGACGGGACAAGGACTGGACAGTGATGAATGGCCAGACTGCAGGGAGACAGAGATGACCTCTCTGATTGCCAGAGACAGAACACAGTGGTGGAAGGACATCCTCTGTGGACACTTGGAGACAGAAGACTGTGTGAAGACACACTGTAGGAAGATTGAGATGTCCATGTACACTCGCACACACTGAGAGACTGGACAGGGCAAGAGCACACTGGCACAAAGACTGACCAAAAAAACTTCCTTTGCCAACAGCAAAGGTTGGCGCCGAGCTGACTGTAGCTGAGCCCTTCGCCCAGCCAGAGTCCACTGACGTGGCGGGAAGTCGGACCGCTGGTGGGCAAGATCTGTCGACGGGAGCTACAGTATGACTGGGCAACCCCCCCTGTGACCTTGATCCTCCCTGGGTCGGGGGCATCCAGCCCCCACCACCGATGTTGTGCGCAGGGACGTTCTGCCCTACCACGCTGAAGTCTTCAGATGCAGACGCTGCCATGACATCAGCAGCTGCGGGGACAGTCCGGTCCCCGCTGACTATGACGGCTGCGGACTTGGCCAGCTGGCAACACTGAGGAGCTGGACCACCCCTATCTACATCAGCTAGCATACAAGGTCTACAGGTCTAAAAAAGAAGGCACAACCATTAGGGCCCTGTATCCAGAAACTGGCTCTGGTGCAGATCCCAGCAGCTCCTCCAGGACACCATCAGGGGATGAACTCAGTGACTCCTCTGGCTCTCCGCCACAAGGAGAGCCAGAGGAAAAGAAAGGAGGGGGTTTGACTAAGGAAAAATGTAAGATTCTTTATAAATCTTCATCTGTAAATTAAAATCACAACTTGCCTGTTATTTTTAGACAAATAAAATAGCATGGAAATTAATATGTACATTTTCATTCCTGGTAGGTTATTCACATCTGCATATCAACCAGAAAGAGGCAATAAATATATACAAATGTTTATTATAAATGCAACAGGAGATCTAACAATAACTGCAGTGTGATTTCAATTTGTAATTACGTCAGAGTATGTAATTGCCATTAATGTTATCAGGACAGTAATTTCTGAAATAGGTAATTTGACTAGTGATTATGAATGTTTTTAAGCTTTTGAGCTTCTACCTGTGCAAATGTCTTATACATGAACTTTTGACCTCATGGACATGTTTAATGATTATTCATTTAATGTTAAAATATAAAATGAAATGGCTTTCGAAATAATAAGAAAATACTTGTGGTTTAAAGAGCCTCTGGTTTATTTAGAAGCAGGTGTTGGTTTTCTGGATTGTCGGGACATTTAATCAGATGAAAGTCTCCTCTTCAGCTTCGGCCCCTGGTGGACTTTTTTAAAGACACTTTTCTCTCATGTTGAAGAGCAGAGATGTCTCCTTCTGATCGGCTGGACTTCATGTTTTGATGTGCCACTGGGAGGTTTTGAAGTGTGCCCGTATTTAGGTAATCTGCACAGCAAATGTTCCTGGTTGTGTTATACAAATACAATACTAATAATTACCTCCGCCAAGGAGGTTATGTTTTCGGTCGCGTTTGTTTGTTTGTTTGTCTGTCTGTTTTTTCAGCAGGATAACTCAAAAAGTTTTGAACGGATTTCGATGAAATTTTGTGGAGTGGTTGGAAATGACAAGAGGAACAAGTGATTAAATTTTAGTGGTGATCCGGATCCCGATGCTAACGCATTAGCATGTCTATGGCATTTTCAGTGTTAAAAGTTAGCATTAAGCAGTTGCAGCTGTCATCACGTTCGGGTGCATTTGTTTTCAAATTGTAATATCTTACATTTATTTTCGTTTATATATTAATAATCTAATGATTATTATATACAATTTTAGAGAGACAAAAAGAAATAGATCACTGTGCCAAGGAGGGAATCTCTTTAGGGTCAGTGACCCTATGGCCTTGTTTAGAGAAGTGTTTCATAAATGTTAAAAATTCATATATTTGCAGTTTAGTTGAATAATAAATTGAATTTTGTCTTCGTTTTTGTCTATAAGCACATGCAATATCAGTGCTCAGATGACAGTAGCTTCTGGGAAAGGTGCAAGTTGCAATAAACTGTGATGCCAAGTGCTAAGGATACATGCTATCCAGTCACAGCAGATGAAACTTTTTTTTTTTACTACTGAGCAAACATTGTTAAACTTTTTTAGGTTCAATGATTCCACGGCGTGTAGATGTTATGGCATCAGTGACCCCATGGCCTTGGCGGAGGTTTGCACTCTGAGTGCTTCTAGTAATAATATATTTCTTAAAATATACAGGTTTTAAAAAAAGGGTCACTTAGAGTTGAGTATTTGTGGCCTCAGGAGTAACAAAAAAAGAGAAGCTGTAGTTTTTATTTAGTAAAAATAAAAAGACTGGACATTTACAAATTAAAGTGTTCACTCAGCTCGACTGTGATTTTACAGCTAAAAGGCTAAGCTAACGTTAGCTGAGCATTAAACCTTCAGCAGGGCAGTACGTTTTTTTTTTTTTTTTTTTTTTTTTTTTCCCCCAAATTATTCTAACCTCAGAGTTGTAGAACTATGCTCCGCTGGTCAAACTGGGTATTTGTACATATCCAAAGTTGGGGAGCTTCGGTTCGAGTGGGGCCACTCCATCGCCCCGGCCTTTGGTGTCTGCATAGTCCAGGATAGTTGCCTGGGCCCCGGCTACTCTGGGTGGCAGTGCTAACTGGCGGGGTCCCATAGAGGCCACAGTTTTGTTCGGTCCTCCCTCGGCTCAGTATCGCCCCAGAGAGTAGACACAAATCCAAGATGGTGCCTTTGCCACACTTCCTTGCACTCAGAGTACAAATGTACCATGCATGTGGGATGCGGAATCAGTTGATCCCGTCTTTTTTTTCTTTTTTTTTCTTTTTTTAGAAAAAGCAAGAATCAAGTTCTAAGCATTATTAAGATGTTTTTGCTTACTTTTTGTCTCTCCCACAATGTTTTTCCCAAAACCTTCAACAGATACATTAACAGGAAACAAATGAAGGACAAGCCCACAATGGTAAATGGACTGCATTTATATAGTGCTTCTTTCATCTGCATCAGACGCTCAACGCACTTTACAATAATGCTTCACACTCATCCCGATGTCAGTGTGCTGCCAGACAAGGCGCTCGCTACACACCGGGAACAACTAGGGGATTAAGGACCTTGCCCCAAGGCCCTCAGTGATTTTTTTTTTTTTTTCGGTCAGGCTGAGATTCGAACCAAGGATCCTGTGGTCTCAAGCCCAGCACTTAAACACTAGACCATCGCCTCCCCAATAACATTCACAGTATTATCATTATAAATAAAAAGCGAGTCAGGAAAAAATAAACTGTACAATAATAAAAGTAAATGGATTTTTTTTAAAACATTCATTTCTCTTTCGGAAAAATATCCTTACAGGGCTTGGCAGTTTTATGACACTTGGGAGAGTCTATAAGATTAGTACTGCTTATATATTGTTCAAATTCAGCCTGAGGTTCGAGTAAATTCTTTCCAATACTCTGCATTTGTGAATGTGGGATTTACCAAACATTTCATAGAGTCAAAGCAATGGGTGAATGAAAGCTGAACAATGCAAACTAAGTCCACTGACCACTTCAAGTAGACTGAAAGACCCCATTTTTGACACACATATTTACACATCATTTACACAACATTTACACATATTTACACATCAGTATCTGTATATTATATTACATTATTATTAATGTAATGTAATATAACGTTCTATGCCTAATGGCCCAGTCACGTGGCATATGACGATTCCTGAACGAAGGGGAAAAAGTAAAAAAAAAAAAAAAATCACAAATCGTCGAGAAAAGGTGGGTGAATGAGCTGTTGACTTTTCCCATCACCAATTAGTCTGCGAATCGAGAGCGCAAAAGGAACAAAAGAGGAACAAAATGAAACCGAAGCTGACGTTCATCTTGACACTTTAAACGAAACGTGCCTGGAGCAGTGTGTGTCTGCATCCTGGTCTGCATTCCAGGACTCGGTGCTGGACCAGAGCTCTGTAGTGCCTGAGTCCTGGAGAAGCTGCAAAGAGAAGCGCGCGATCTGACCCTCTGTGGAGATCTGTGTGCACATTGGTGGATCCACCTGCTCTGGTTGCTCATTCAGAACAAAAGAGGGATCATCTCCATCATCAGATTCCTCACTGTCTGGTTCAGACTGATGCCACACTGTACGCGCCATCTTGCTCCGATTTATTTATTAAAAAAAAAAAAAAAGCTCTTGCTCAACATTCCTAAGACACCTCATTTTTACAAAACAAAAACACCACCACACTAACTGTTCATAGATTTGCTTGCAGCTGCGTATGTTTGCTTTTAATGTATGTGTACTGTCGTGTGTAGCCGAGAGATGTAGTCCCTCCAGCATGTCCTAGGCCTTCCCCGGGGCCTCCTCCCAATGGGACGCGCCCGGAACACCTCTCCAGTGAGGCATCCAGGGTGCATCCGCAAAAGATGTCCGAGCCACCTCAACTGACTCCTTTCGATGTGGAGGAGCAGCGGCTCGACACTGAGCTCCTCACCCTATCTCTAAAGGAGCGCCCAGCCACCCTGCGGAGGAAACTTATCTCGGCCGCTTGTACTCGCGATCTCGTTCTTTCGGTCATGAGCCAAATCTCATGACCATAGGTGAGGATTGGAACATAGATCAATCGGTAAATCGAGAGCTTTGCTCCCCTACTCGGCTTCTTTCACCACGACGGTCCGATACAGCGACCGCATCACTGCAGATGCTGCACCGATCCGTCTATCGATCTCACGATCCATCCGTCCTTCACTCGTGAACAAGACTCCGAGATACATAAACTCCTCCACTTGAGGCAAAGACACCGACCTGAAGAGGGCAAAGCACCTTTTTCCGGTCGAGAACCATGGCCTCGGATTTGGAAGTGCTGATTTTCATTCCTGACGCTTCACACTCGGCTGCAAACTGCCCCAGTGCATGCTGAAGGTCCTGATTTGACAAAGCCAACAGAACCACATCGTCCGCAAACAGCAGAGACGAGATTCTGTGATTCCCAAACCAGACCCCCTCTACACCCTGGCTGCGCCTAGAAATTCTGTCCATAAAAATAATGAACAGAACCGGTGACAAAGGGCAGCCCTGGCGGAGGCCAACGTGCACTGGAAACAGGTTTGACTTACTACCGGCAACACGAACCAAGCTCCTGCTGTGGTCGTACAGGGACCCGATAGCCCTTAGCAAAGGAACCCGGACCCCATACTCCCGGAGCACCCCCCACAGGGTGCCCCGAAGGACATGGTCGAACGACTTCTACAGATCCATAAAACACGTGTACCGTTTGGGCGAACTCCCATGAACCCTCGAGAGCACCCGATGGAGCGGATAGATCTAGTCCAGTGTGCCGCGACCAGGACGAAAACCATACTGCTCCTCCTCAATCCGAGGTTCGACCATCAGTCGAATTCTCCTCTCCAGTACTCTGTAAGGTCTGGGGCGGTAACATCAGATTGCAAATTTCAGAGTTGTGTGTGTGTGGGGGGGGAGATATGCAGATGCATTCAGTGTTTGAATTTGTAGGTACACGTGCACACAAAAGGACTGTCTCATACATAATTCAGCGACTCAAACGTTGCTTAAAAAAAAAAAAAAAAAAAAAAAGGGAATGCAGCCATTTGCAATTACACAGGGTTTTCTGTTTTCATATGTCGCACCTCTGTGGATCAAAGCTGTAAACACGCAAATGTCCACTGCTGCTGGAACTTTTTCCACCCTTGATGCTCAGTGTCACACTTCTGTAAACTGCCACCTGGTTAGCACAAACCGAGGCACAGTTCACTCAGAGATAACGGCAGACACCAAATATTAGGAGTGCTGGAGTCTGCAAAGCTCCCCCCCCCACTGCAAACAGATACAACGCGAGCAAGGGTCACCTCCTCAAACATTTGAACTGTCAGACTGAAACAGTCAGCAGGCTCTTCTCTCTGCACGGGCTAGAGAACAGCGAGCCCTTCAGAGTTCATGGACAGAATGCTGCAGCTCCTGAAAGGATACCAACTAGACTTTTTGTGCAGCATCTCCCTCCTCAGGTGCACGCAGTGCTGGCCAACACCAGCATCATGGACTGCTGAGCGTTGGTGGAGGAGACTGACAAATTCTTCCTGGCCAGCCAGCACCAGGCCACAGCGGCAGCCGCACTAGCCCCATCACATGCAGCGGCAGAAGTGGCACACCAGCACTGCCGTGATGGAGCTGCATCTCTCCACCACAGCACTCCTCACAAACCGGCTTCTGCATTGTAGGAAAACATTCAGCTGGTCAAAAGAAGTCAAAGTTATTGCTGATATTACAGAAACAAATGATAACAAATCATCAAGAATGACAGCAAAACAAAATACAGATGAAGTGAGGTTTTCAGTGGCATTCGTTCAAATTTTGACAGTTTAAAAATCCAGATGAAGCGCCAGCTGCAGGAACGAAGCTGTGCAACAGTTAAAGGATGGCAACGAAAGACCAGATTTCTTGTCTTGTTTGGGCTTTGTCTTTTAAGTGCCGTGTAACCAGGCCTTTGCACTATGATGCATATGCCAGGCCTGTAGGCGACGCTGTATTTCCCACACGAAAATAGAGGAAAGGATGATGGAGCATGCACAGAATGGTTGTAAGAGCTAATTAATGTAGCAGCTGACACTACCCCCTTTACAAATCCGCACGTTGACTAAAATAAACTTTAAGAGAAAAGGTTTACGCTGATTATCTGAAACAGGCTATTTGCACATTTAAATCAAAACAGTGTATGAAGAGAGAAAAAGCACGTGCACACAGCAAGTTCTGTACTAAAGGCATGTACCCTACTTGCCTTATTCAGCCCCGCCCACTTTTAAAGCAGAGGCATTTCTGTTTTGTCTTAGGACTTCCGGTGAGTGGTGTTTTCAGTATAGTACAATGGGAGTCATTCCATGGGTAGAAACAAAAACCTTTTTGAAAGGCTCAAAGGGAATGACTCTGGCTCACCCATGGATCATAACAGAGTGGGAAGATGACATGAAAAAGTGTTCCTTGATTATTTTTAACTACTTTGTGTTGTTACTCGGTGTGGACGGATTGGCTATGAGGAACTACGAGCTTTGCGCTGTGCAGCTCATAAAAACACAATCAAGTTAAAATATTACCTGACAAGTAGTACCACTGTAATGACAACGTTGCGTAATGTTAATATACATATGGTGTTATTTCATGCAGTGCTTGGTTGTATCAAATGCCAGAAAATGGTAAATCAGATAGCTGCTAATGCTACTTACCCGTTTGTCTTACTAGCATCCACCATGGCTTCTTCAATGGAGAGGTTGTAGTCCAGTCATTTCTCTGGGTAAGGATCCAGTGGTGTGGGTTTTTGTTTTTCTCCATAAAATGAAAAGAACAGACATGGGGACGTTAGGGTGGATTTTCAAATTCGCACCTTTAGCAGCACTGGGGATCCTCGTCTTTCGATGGAGGAGGGACCAAGTTAAATGTTCGTCCACAGCACTCAGATCTCTCCTTTCCATGTTCAAAACATCGTTCTGAAAGCAATAGTTTGCACTTCTTCTAGTTGTTGTGACACCCACGAACTAAACAATTAATGCTGCTCATGTTTGGACAATTCTAGCATACTGTGTTCCCACGTAGCTAATCATCGACGCAGTGGCAAACCGGAAGTTGCTTGACAAAAATGGAGCCGCCCACCATGACTTCCTAAATAAGGTGAATAAGCTGCAAAAGAAAAGTAGGTAAAGTAACATTATTTTTATTCAGTTGTGAGAATAATAACTCAAACTGTTGTCTTCTTACTGGCCATATCAAATCATATAACGGGGATAAAGACTTTAAAATATGGCCAACTTTCATGCATCAGTTTAGTGGAAAAACCAGGTTTGTTTTGCTTATTGTATTATACCACAAGCAGCTGTGATTTGGGGATTGAGAGGAAGTCATGTTCTCATCCTTAACAAACGTTTCACTATTGTGAAACGCTCGGAGTGTTTTTGAGGTGTGAAAATAATTTGTCAAAGTTGCTGAATGGTTTTTGAGTCTTTTGAATTTATGATTTTATTTCTGCTACTAATATTAAATGCACCTCAAAGATTCTGAATGACATGGTATATGTGAGTTAAAGTTACAAATTCAAAAATGGCTACAGAGAGATGTCTGGTTGACAAACCTATCTTTTACACTATAGTCCATTTTCACGGTTACCACCACCAAAAACCAAGGATTCCTAAATAAAACAGTTTTTTGACTAGATCAGAGAACTGTGTGGACTCCCATGGACAACACACACCCCGCACATTTCTGTTTGAGACAGTATTCTTCTGGGTCCTCCTGTCAAAATCAACTAGTCAAATTAGTAGGCTGGATATTTAGTGGATTTAATGAATCATAATTTACAGTTATGGTGGACAGTTACATTATGTGAACGATTGTTATAAACCAGGGTTGGGCAACTTGTTCCAGAAAGGGCCAAGAGGGTGCAGGTTTTCTTTGCAGCCATTGATTCCACCAGGTGATTTCACTGATTAATATCACTTTGAGCAGATAGAATCAGTTAATCAGTGAAATCACCTGGTGGAATCGGTGGCTGCAAAGAAAACCTGCACCCTCTTGGCCCTTTCTGGAACAAGTTGCCCACCCTTGTTATAAACGTATCACACCTCTTGCTAGAGCTCTGGGAATAGCACCAACTTCCTCCACAGGTATCCAGGAAACAAGTGGCCTGTAAATGAACCTATTCATTGATGTTTCAATTATTTGCTAATCTATTCTCTCATCAAAGTATTCTGTCTCAGATGAAAGAAGAATGATGAGTGACAAGCATATCAGTGCTTGGCAGTGGAAACCAGCAGGTGCTGCAGCAGCTGGTGCGGACAAAAATTGTGGCTGCTGGCCTTCCATCCCTCCCGGCCCTCTTGGATGAGTATAGGGTCAACGGTCAAGCCAACTTTCATGCACCAGATTAGTGGATCTCACTTTGTTGCTAAAGGTAATACAGTAGTGTTCAGAATAATAGTAGTGCTATGTGACTAAAAAGATTAATCCAGGTTTTGAGTATATTTCGTATTGTTACATGTGAAACAAGGTACCAGTAGATTCTCACAAATCCAACAAGACCAAGCATTCATGATATGCACACTCTTAAGGCTATGAAATTGGACTATTAGTAAAAAAAAAAAAAAAGTAGAAAAGGGGGTGTTCACGATAATAGTAGCATCTGCTGTTGATGCTACAAACTCAAAACTGTTATGTTCAAACTGCTTTTTTAGCAATCCTGTGAATCGCTAAACTAGTATTTAATTGTATAACCACAGTTTTTCATGATTTCTTCACATCTGCGAGGCATTAATTTTGTTGTGAAAGTGTTGTGACACGGACCCACAACAGGGGGCGCAAATGAACGGCCAATAGATGAGCCAAAAAGTAACAATTTAATGTTGTGAAATGTGCACAACGAATATACAGACAATCTCAGAATATAGTTACAGTCAATCCACAAAGGTGACGTGTGGGCAGGCTCGAGGATAGAAGACGTCCGTCCTGAGAAGAGCCGGAACCACACGATTTCCGCCACCACAGAACCTGGTGAATACTGGAGCCGCCAAGTCCCGAATTCCCAGGTGATCACCGTCCCCGACTGTCGGATCTGGCACTCCTGGCGAGAACAAAGACAGTCAAGTGTGGGTGTGTGTACACCCAGTAACAACAGCGGTGGGAATGCCACCTCCACCTCTCACTCAATAACTTGCAGAGTACTGAAGATTTCTCAGGGAAAAAGAGTGCCTTCTAGCGCTCTCTCAGCTTCCACTGACAGCGGTACCGGTACTCCTGCAAACACTCACAATATACAAACAATATTGTAAAACGGCTGAGGATATTACCTCCAATGAAGTATGATATCTCGGCAACGAGGTGGAGATGACGTCTGGTCTTTATGGAGTGAGATGATGTTGAGTAGATGGGTGACAGCTGTCAAGAGGTAATGAGTGACAGCTGTCACCCCCAGCTGTGTCCATGGCGGCAGCGCCCGCTCGTGCCTGAAGCCCGCACTTCAGGCAGGGCGCCCACTGGTGGTGGGCCAGCAGTACCTCCTCTTCTGGGGGCCCACACACAACAGGACCCCCCCCCCTCAACGGGCGCCTCCTGGCGCCCGACCCGGCTTGTTGGGGTGTCGACGGTAGAAGTCGGCCAGGAGGGCCGGATCCAGGATGAAGCTCCTCTTCACCCAGGAGCGTTCTTCGGGTCCATACCCCTCCCAGTCCACCAAGTACTGGAACCCCCGGCCCATCCGACGGACGTCCAGGAGCCGGCGCACCATCCTAGCCGGCTCCACGTCGATGATCCGAGCAGGAGGCGGCGCCGGTCCGGGAGCACAGAGGGGTGAGGTGTGGTGAGGTTTGATACGTGACACGTGGAAAACCGGATGGATCCGCAGTGAAGCCGGGAGTTGGAGCTTCACTGCGGCAGGACTGAGGACTTGGAGGATCTTGAAGGGGCCAATCTACCTGTCCTGAAGTTTCGGGGAGTCCACCTGGAGGGGGATGTCTTTCGTGGAAAGCCACACCTCCTGCCCGGGCTGGTAAGCAGGGGCCGGGGATCGCCGGTGGTCTGCATGGGTCTTCGCCCTTGTCCGGGCCTTCAACAAGGCAGAACGGGCGGAGCGCCACACCCGACGGCACTTCCGCAGGTGGGCCTGGACCGAGGGCACACCGACCTCTCCCTCCACCACGGGAAACAACGGGGGCTGATACCCCAAACACACCTCAAATGGGGAGAGGCCGGTGGCAGAAGACACCTGGCTGTTATGTGCATACTCGATCCAGGCCAGATGGTTACTCCAGGCCATCGGGTGCGCGGATGTCATGCAGCGGAGGGTCTGTTCCATTTCCTGGTTGGCCCGCTCTGCCTGTCCGTTCGTCTGTGGATGGTACCCGGACGAGAGGCTCACGGTGGCCCCCAGTTCCCTGCGGAAGCTCCTCCAGACGTGTGAGGAGAACTGGGGACCACGATCTGAGATGATGTCGGAGGGTATCTCATGCAGACGGACGACGTGGTGGACCAGGAGGTCTGCTGTCTCCTGGGCTGTTGGGAGCTTCGGGAGGGCCACGAAGTGGGCCGCCTTGGAGAATCGGTCCACTATCGTGAAGATGGCGGTGTTGCCCTGGGACGGCGGGAGGCCCGTGAGGAAATCCAGGCCGATGTGGGACCAGGGGCGATGAGGCACCGGCAGCGGCTGGAGGAGTCCTTGGGCCTTTTTATGTACTGCCTTGCCCCTGGCACAGGTGGTGCAGGCCTGGATATATTCCCGAACGTCGGCCTCCATAGACGCCCACCAGAAGCGCTGCCGGACAACTGCCACGGTCCTTCGCACCCCTGGATGACAGGAGAGCTTGGAACCGTGACAGAAGTCCAAGACTGCAGCTCTGGCCTCTGGTGGGACGTACAGACGGTTTTTTGGACCGGTTCCGGGGTCCGGGCTCCGTGCCAGGGCCTCCCGGACGGTCTTCTCCACGTCCCAGGTGAGGGTGGCCATGATAGTGGACTCCGGAATGATGGGCACCGGTGGATCCGACAGCACCGTTTTGACTTCGTCTTCATGTACCCGGGACAAGGCATCCGATCTCTGGTTCTTGGTCCCGGGGTGTTAGGTGATCCGGAAGTCAAAACGTCTGAAGAACAGTGACCAGCGGGCTTGCCTGGGGTTCAGCCGCTTGGCGGTCCTGATATACTCCAGGTTCCGATGGTCAGTGAAAACCGTGAATGGCACAGACGCTCCCTCCAGCAGGTGTCTCCACTCCTCAAGAGCCTCTTTCACCGCAAGGAGTTCTCGATTGCCGACGTCATAGTTCCGTTCAGCCGGGGTCAACCTGCGTGAAAAGTAGGCACACGGCTGAAGAACCTTATCGGTCTCTCTGCTCTGGGATAGCACGGCTCCTATCCCTGGGTCAGAGGCGTCCACTTCAACCACGAACTGGCGGCTAGGGTCGGGCTGCACCAAAACTGGCGCAGTAGAGAACCGTCGTTTCAACTCCTTGAACGCGGCTTCGCACCGATCCGACCAGGTGAAGGGGACTTTTGGAGAGGTCAGGGCTGTCAGGGGGCTAACTACCTGACTGTAGCCCTTAATGAACCTCCTATAGAAATTAGCAAAGCCGAGGAACTGTTGCAGCTTCCTACAGCTTGTTGGTTGGGGCCAATCTCTCACCGCCGCAACCTTGGCCGGATCAGGGGCGACGGAGTTAGAGGAGATGATAAACCCCAGGAAGGACAAAGACGTGCGGTGAAACTCGCACTTCTCGCCCTTCACAAACAGTCGGTTCTCTAATAACCGCTGCAGGACCTGATGTACATGCTGGACATGGGTCTCAGGATCCGGAGAAAAGATGAGAATATCGTCCAGATATACGAAGACGAATCGGTGCAGGAAGTCCCGCAAGACGTCGTTAACCAAGGCTTGGAACGTCGCAGGGGCGTTGGTGAGGCCGAACGGCATGACCAGGTACTCAAAGTGACCTAACGGGGTGTTAAATGCCGTCTTCCATTCGTCTCCCTGCCGGATCCAAACCAGGTGATACGCATTTCTAAGATCCAGCTTAGTAAAGATTTTGGCTCCATGCAGGGGGGTGAACACGGAATCCAACAATGGCAACGGGTATCGGTTGCGAACCGTAATCTCATTCAGCCCCCTGTAATCAATGCATGGACGGAGTCCGCCATCTTTCTTGCCCACAAAAAAGAAACCTGCCCCCATCGGGGAGGTGGAGTTCCGGATCAGCCCGGCAGCTAATGAGTCCCGGATGTAGGTCTCCATTGATTCGCGCTCAGGTCGTGAGAGGTTGTACAGCCTGCTGGACGGGAACTCAGCGCCTGGAACCAAATCAATGGCACAATCGTACGGACGGTGCGGGGGAAGGGTGAGTGCCAGATCCTTGCTGAAGACGTCAGCAAGATCGTGGTACTCAACCGGCACTGCCGTCAGATTGGGAGGGACTTTGACCTCCTCCTTAGCTTGTAAACCGGGAGGAACCGAGGATCCTAAACACACCCGATGGCAGGTTTCGCTCAACTGAACCACCACCCCAGACGGCCAATCAATCCGGGGATTGTGCTTCAACATCCATGGGAAGCCCAAAATCACGCGGGAGGTAGGAGTTACAAAAAACTCAATCTCCTCCCGATGGTTTCCAGACACCACCAGAGTTACTGGTTGTGTCTTGTGTGTGATTAAAGGGAGGAGGGTGCCATCTAGTGCCCGCACCTGCAATGGCGAAGGAAGCGCCACCAGAGGGAGCCCTACCTCCCTTGCCCATCTGCTGTCTAGCAGATTCCCTTCTGACCCCGTGTCCACCAGTGCTGGGGCTTGAAGGGTTAAATCCCCGCTCAGGATTGTGACTGGGAGTCGTGTGGCAATCTGTGTGTGTCTCACTTGAATGTTTTGACCCCCCCTTAGCCCAGTCTCTAAGGGGAGTGTTGTCGTTTTGGCCGTTTGGGGCAATTTTTCTGTATGTGCTCCTTTGAGCTGCAGAGAAAACACTCCCCGCGGATCAGCCTCCTCATTTTGGCCCTGTGCGTTTCCCTAACAACGTCAGCAGGGGGAGCTGTTGCCCCACAGAGCGCTGCGGCTGTGGAGCGTGGGGAGGGCGGCCCCTTTTCGAACCCGGAAGGGAGAGGGGCGGCGCATATCCGGTCACGTCCTTCGCCTCGCTCCCGACGGCGTTCCTCCAACCGATTGTCTAACCGTATAACGAGATCGATAAGCCCATCCAAATCCCGCGGTTCGTCCTTAGCTACCAGCTGCTCCTTCAGGACCAACGACAGTCCGTTTATGAAGGCGGCGCGGAGCGCAACGTTATTCCAGCCGGACCTCGCAGCCGCGATGCGGAAATTGACTGCATAAGCGGCTGCGCTCTCGCGTCCCTGTCTCATTGACAGCAGCACAGTTGAAGCGGTCTCTCCTCTGTTAGGGTGATCAAACACTGTTCTGAACACCCCCACAAACCCAGTGTATGCTGATAACAACCGTGAGTTCTGTTCCCAGAGCGCCGTAGCCCAGGCGCGTGCCTTACCCCGAAGCAGAGCAATCACATAAGCTATTTTACTAGCATCTGACGCGTACATGACGGGACGTTGTGCGAAGATGAGCGAACACTGCATGAGAGAGTCCGCGCACGTCTCCACACAACCTCCGTACGGCTCAGGAGGGCTTATGTATGCTTCAGGGGATGGTGGGAGGGGTTGTTGAACCACCACTGAAACGTTCATATCCTGCACAGGGTCGGCAGGAGAAGGAGCTGCAGCAGCGCCCTGAGCGCTCGCCACCATCTGTGCGGAGAGAGCCTCCACCCTGCGGTTCAGGAGGATGTTTTGCTCGGTCATTTGATCCAACCGAGCCGTAAAGGCGGTGAGAATGTGCTGCAGCTCACCAATCACACCTCCTGCAGACGCCTGCGCTCCCTGCTCTCCCATTGGTCGTTCAACAGCCAGGTGATGCCCCTCGGAGTCCATGACGCTGGCCGAGATATCCTGTTGTGAAAGTGTTGTGACACGGACCCACAACAGGGGGCGCAAATGAACGGCCAATAGATTAGCCAAAAAGTAACAATTTAATGTTGTGAAATGTGCACAACGAATATACAGACAATCTCAGAATGTAATTACAGTCAATCCACAAAGGTGACGTGTGGGCAGGCTCGAGGATAGAAGATGTCCGTCCTGAGAAGAGCCGGAACCACACGATTTCCGCCACCACAGAACCTGGTGAATACTGGAGCCGCCAAGTCCCGAATTCCCAGGTGATCACCGTCCCCGACTGTCGGATCTGGTACTGCTGGCGAGAACAAAGACGGTCAAGTGTGGGTGTGTGTACACCCAGTAACAACAGTGGTGGGAATGCCACCTCCACCTCTCACTCAATAACTTGCAGAGTACTGAAGATTCCTCAGGGAAAAAGAGTGCCTTCTTCCACTGACAGCGGTACCGGTACTCCTGCAAACACTCACAATATTGTAAAACGGCTGAGTATATTACCTCCAATGAAGTATGATATCTCGGCAACGAGGTGGAGATGACGTCTGGTCTTTATGGAGTGAGATGATGTTGAGTAGATGGGTGACAGCTGTCAAGAGGTAATGAGTGACAGCTGTCACCCCCGGCTATGTTCATGGCGGCAGCGCCCTCTCGTGCCTGAAGCCCGCACTTCAGGCAGGGCGCCCACTGGTGGTGGGCCAGCAGTACCTCCTCTTCTGGGGGCCCACACACAACAAATTTTGTTGGTTTGGAACCAAGATTTTGCCTGTTTACGAGTGTGCTTGGGGTCATTGTCTTGTTGAAACACCCATTTCAAGGGCATGTCCTCTTCAGCATAATGCAACATGACCCCTTCAAGTATTTTGACATATCTAAACTGATCCATGATACCGGTATGCGATACATAGGCCCAACACCATAGTAGGAGAAACATGCCCATATCATGATGCTTGCATCACCATGCTTCACTGTGAACTGTGGCTTGAATTAAGAGTTTGGGGGTCGTCTCCCAAACTGTCTACGGCCCTTGGACGCAAAAAGAATAATTTTACTCTCATGAGTCCACAAAATATTCCTTCATTTCTCTTTAGGCCAGTTGATGTGTTCTTTGGCAAATTGTAACATTTCTGCACGTCTTTTATTTAACAGAGGGACTTTGAGGGGGATTCTTGCAAATAAATTAACTTCACACAGGCGTCTTCTAACTGTCACAGCACTTACAGGTAACTCCAGACTGTCTTTGATCATCCTGGAGCTGATCAGTGGGTGAGCCTTTGCCCTTCTGGTTATTCTTCTATCCATTTTGATGGTTGTTTTCCATTTTCTTCCACACGTCTTTTTTTTTTTTTTTTTGTCCATTTTAAAGCATTGGAGATCATTGTAGATGAACAGCCTATAATTTTTTGCACCTGCGTATAAGTTTTTCCCTCTCCAATCAACTTTTTAATCAAACTACGCTGTTCTTCTGAACAATGTCTTGAACGTCCCATTTTCCTCAGGCTTTCAAAGAGAAAAGCATGTTCAACAGGTGCTGGCTTCATCCTTAAATAGGGGACACCTGATTCACACCTGTTTGTTCCACAAAATTGATGAACTCACTGACTGAATGCTACAATACTATTACTGTGAACACCCCCTTTTCTACTTTTTTTTTTTTTTTTTTTTTTTTTTTACTAATAGTCCAATTTCATAGCCTTAAGAGTGTGCATATCATGAATGCTTGGTCTTGTTGGATTTGTGAGACTCTACTGGTACCTTGTTTCCCATGTAACAAGAAATATACTCAAAACCTGGATTAATCTTTTTAGTCACATAGCACTATTATTCTGAACACTACTGCACATGTTAATGCTGTTTACAGGGAGAGTTGAGATTAGTAGTTTTGAGTTTAGGATGACATTTTATTCTCTTTAACTGTGTAAAGACACATTTGTACTGTCACTGCTTTGCAATAAGCGGAGTAAAATCCCGCAAAAATATTCCACATGCAACATTGCTTACCCAAAGGTTCCTGGTTCAGATGGTCATGTTAAGTCCTGATGGGGCCAAGGCATCACTAATTAGGCACTCTTTTAGGCCCACTTGAGTCACATGTACTCTCGGATGTTTTTGTTGCTTTAATAGGTGTATTTTTGGTTGTTTTTGTTTTGTCTTCGCACCACACTTTTACTCTTATGTGACGTGACTTAAGGTCACGTCAACAGGGGGAGTTGTTGGGCAGAATATCCCATGATGCTTGTCCTGGAACCAACTTGCTGATACATACCTTATAAAACTGAAGGTCTACATGTCTCCATCTGGGGCAGACAGGCATCACGAAACATTCTATTCTGTGCTAATGCTGACACAAACCTCCATCACAAGGTCTCGAACACATACCATTCAGATGAACAACGCAAACGTCACCGCACATAAGGACAAATGCAGCATTTTTTCACCCAATCACATAGCTCCACTGATCCACCCAGCAGGGAAGGCCCGCCCAATTGGAGGTTGGCAGAGTGCTGGCTTAAAATGCAGGCGAGCACAGAGGTCTGGGCTCTTGTTAGCAACTGTGCATGTGACATCTGTTTTCAAGATCCCAGCGCTATAATGGTGACTCTCGTTCAATGTGGGCATCTCTCTAATACAGCATCTGGTTTTCTAAGTCCATCTCCTGTCAATATTTGAGTCTTATGTTCGTTCCCCACATAAAATTACCGGGGTGGGGAACTCGGACAGAAAATCCCCAACACCTGCATGAACTGCACATGCACATTTTGAAATCTCCCCAGAGTGGCTCAATGATATTGAGGTCAAGTGACTAAGATGGCCACTGCACAACCTTGACTTTATTCTGCTCTCGCTAATGACAGGTCAGCTTGGCCTTATGTTTTGAATTGTTGTCATGTTGGAACATCAAAGTACATCCCATGTACAGCTTCCGGGTTGATGAGTGCAAATTTTCCACCAATATTTACTGGTGACATGCTACATTCATCCTGCCATTAATTTTGGCCAAATTTCCTGTGCCTTTGTAGCTCACACATACCTAAAACATCAGTGATCCACCTCACAGTAGGAAGGGTGTACTTTTCATCGTAGGCCTTGTTGACACCTCTCTCAAATGTAATGTTTATGGCTGTTGCCAAAAGGTTCATTTTTGGGCTCATCACTCCAAATGGCTTTGTTCTCTGTGCCGTTTGGCGCATTGTACTGTGTGGCATTTGCATAGTAATGGCTTTCTTCCGGCGACTTGACCATGCAGCCCATTTTTCTTCAAGTGCCTCCTTATTGTGCATCTTTAAACAGCCACACCTCTATCTCAGAGTCCTGTATTTCAGCTGAAGGTTTTTTTTTTGGGGGGGGGGGCAACCTGGGCAACCTGAACAATTTTCCTGGTGGCAGTTGCTGAAATTTTTTGTTGGTCTGCCTGGCTCTGGTTTGGCTCTAACAGAATCCCTCATTTTCCACATCTTAAAGTTTGACCACTGCTGTTTAGCATTCTCAGTCCCTTGAATATCTTTTTATATCCCTTTCTTGCTTTATACAGTTCACTTACAGTTCTTTTGCTTTCACTATGACTCAGAAACCAGAAACATCAGTGCAACACTGGATGAAAGATGCAAGGGTCTCTCAGGAGCCCAGAAACTCACTGACCTTTAATACACACACAGACACTGATTACGAGCAAGCAGATCACAGGTGTGGATGATTACCTTTTGTAGCCATTCAAACCCATTTGTGTCAACTTGCGTGGATGGTATCTGGCCAAAATCACCAGAGTACAGTGGGGTACAAAAGTATTTAGTCAGTCCCTGATTGTGCAAGTTCTCCTATTTACAAAGATGAGAGAGGTCTGTAATTTTCATCATGGGTACACTTCAATTATGAGACAAAATGAGGAAAAAAAATCCAGGAAATCACACTGTAGGATTTTTTTAAAGAATTTATTTGTAAATTATGGTGGAAAATAAGTATTTGGTCACCCACAAACAAGCAAGATTTCTGGCTCTCACAGACCTGTAACTTCTTTAAAAAGCTCTTCTGTCCTCCACCTGTTACCTGTATTAATGGCATCTGTTGGAACTTATCTGTATAAAAGATACCTTTCCACAGCCTCAGTCATACTCCCAACTCAACCAATGCCAAGACCAAAGAGCTGTCAAAGGACACCAGGAAGAAAATTGTAGACCTGCACCAGGCTGGGAAGAGTGAATTTAAAATTGTAAGAAAATGGAAGACATACAAAACCATTGATAATCTCCCTCGATCTGGGGCTAAATGTAAGATGTCATCCCGTGGGGTCAAAATGATCATGAGAATGGTGAACAAAACTCCCAGAACTACACGGAGGGAGCTGATGAATGAGCTGCAGAGAGCTGGGACCAAAGTAACAAAGGCTACACACTATGCAGAGCCACTACATGTCCAGACCCATCTGAAGTTTGCCAGAGAGCATATGGATGATCCAGAAGAGGATTGGGAGAATATCATGTGGTCAGATGAAACCAAAATAGAACTTTTTGGTTAAAAACTCAATGTTGTGTGGGCCGCCAGAAGAGGAGGTACTGCTGGCCCACCACCAGAGGGCGCCCTGCCTGAAGTGCGGGCTTCAGGCACGAGAGGGCGCTGCTGCCATGGACAGAGCCGGGGGTGACAGCTGTCGCTCATTACCTCTTGACAGCTGTCACCCATCTACTCAACATCATCTCACTCCATAAAGACCAGACGTCATCTCCACCTCGTTGCCGAGATATCATACTTCATAGGAGGTAATACTCTCAGCCTTTTTGTGAGATTTGTAACTCTGTTATTGTGAGAATTTGCAGGAGAACCGGTCGTTTGTGAGGAGGCTGTGCAAGACGGCGCTCCTTTTCAGCTGAGACCGCTGCAACATATTGAATGAGAGGTGGAGGTGGCATTCCCACCGTTGTTGTTACTGGGTGTACACACACCCACACTTGACTGTTCTTCGCCAGCAGTGCCAGATCCGACAGTCGGGGACGGTGATCACCTGGGAATTCGGGACTTGGCGGCTCCAGTATTCACCAGGTTCTGGGGCGGCGGAAATCGTGTGGTTCCGGCTCTTCTCAGGACAGACGTCTTCTATCCTCGAGCCTGCTCACACGTCACCTCTGTGTATTGACTGTTATGATATTCTGTGATTGTCTGTATGTTCGTTGTGCACATTCACAACATTAAATTGTTACTTTTTGGCTCATCTATTGACCGTTCATTTGCGCCCCCTGTTGTGGGTCCGTGTCACTACACTTTCCCAACACTCAACTTGTCATTAGAGGAAGAAGAATGCTGAGTTGCATTCCAAGAACACCATATCTACTGTGATGCATGGGAGTGAAAACATCATGCTTTGGGGCTGTTTTTCTACAAAGGGAACAAGACGACTGATCCGTGTTAAGGGAAGAATGAACGGGGCCGTGTATTGTGAGATTTTAAGCCAAAACCTCCTTCCTTCAGTGAGAGCATTGAAGATGCAACATGGCTGGGTCTTCCACCATGACAGTGATCTTAAATGCACCACTCGGGCAATGGAGTGACTCCGTAAAAAGCATTTCAAGGTCCTGGAATGGCCAAGCCAGTCTTCAGACCTCAACCTCATAGAAAATTTTTTGAGGGAGTTGAAAGTCCATGTTGCCCAGCGACAGCCCCAAAACATCACTGCTCTAGAGATCTGCATGGAGGAATGGGCCAAAATACCAGCTAGTGTGTGCAAAGCTGGTAAAGACCAGGGCTGTGAAAACTCGGCGGAATTCTGCGGATTTCATCATGGGGAGGGGTGCAGGAGTGTCGGTGTTGTACTCTTTAATTGTGATCGTTACTGAGTTTTTAAAATGCTTATCGCAAAGCATTCTCTTTTTTTATGACATCATGCAAGTTTTATAAGTCCGCGGACACTGATCTGTGTGTTACAGATACAAATCAGTTTCCTCGGATCCGCGGAGTTTCGAGGAAAATAAATGCCACTCACGTGGCTGTTATGACAGTTGTTGTAAAGCGGGACTGGTTGGTTGCTGCGGTGACGCAGTGTGGCTCCCGTGCGAAGCTAGCTAAACGTAGCATGTGGCGATCGCAAACTTTTAGAACTTTCAAGTTTTTAAAAGAAGAGTTTTGCAGCATGTCTGTGTCACGGAGCGACATCAGACAGCGAAGATGGTGAGAAAGACGGTTTGAAAAAGTCTGATAAGGACAAGAATCCGTGGAATTGTTGCTGGCTTCATCAACACACCTGAAAGATAAACAGGAAAAGCGAACTTGTAAGAATTTTTTTCTCTCTGGAAAATAAACATTGTGCTGTTCAAACAGGATTTCAGAAAAAATTGTGCCTTTTTTTCTTTCATTAATCTAGACTTTCTTTGATTGGAAAAAAAGACGTGGCTTTGAATGAATTTAGGCTACATGAATTTACGCAACAATGTAAATTAGTTTTTATTAATGTAGACTTTTTTCACGGGGAAAAAAGATATTGTGGCTTTGAGTGGATTTACAGGAATTTACACAAGAATGTGTGGCTTTTTATTATTAGGTATGTTATTGATATTTTACCCTGTTTTTTAATATTCTACAATCTTTAGCCGTGGTTTTAGACATGGTTTAACAGTCTTTTCAGTCTTCATGAATTTCATTTAGTTTAATTGTTCTGAGTTAATGCATAAGTTGGTTTACAATTAAAAGGAAAATCATTCCAGGTCCTACTTCCACGTCATATTCTGTTATTTCAACATCGTCATTTACGTTGAAAGGTTGACTAGAGGCTCATTTAAATATGCACTAATTTTGAGATTTGTTCTTCCAGGAGATGTTGAAAATGTATCAGTAGATGAAAATTTTATTTGGTTTCTGGGGCCCCACAAGGCCGGAGACCCCGGCTCCTTGGGGGGGGCGCAGACCCCCTGCGAATTTTCCTCGGATTTCACAATTTTCATTTCACAGCCCTGAAGGACTTACAGGAAACATTTGACCTCTGTCATTGCCAGCAAAGATTATGTTACAAAGTACTGAGCTGAACTTTTGTTATTGACCAAATATTTATTTTCCACCATAATTTACAAATAAATTCTTTAAAAATCCTACAGTGTGATTTCCTAGATTTTATTTATTTTCTTTTTTTTCCTCATTTTGTCTCTCATAGTTGAAGTGTACCTATGATGAAAATTACAGACCTCATCTTTCTAAGTAGGATACTTGCACAATTAGGGACTGGCTAAATACTTTTTTTTTACCCCACTGTGTCCACATTTGGTTAGTTTATGATTTAAAAAGAGTAAACAGTTGTTTGACAATAAATGGCTTCACACAACCGCTAACCATAAGTTTTTGTTATTGTTCATATTCTCTACAAAATGGCCAAAAAAATAAAACATTCTGCCAGTGTATGTAAAGCATTGAACACAACTGTATATTCAGTTATTTATTGACATAAATTCAACCTTAAATTGTGCATTGTCTATGCTTTCTTTCAGGACATGTGTGATGAGCAATACTTTGCTCCAAAGCATCCTCTCTTGCTTTTTCACAACACGTGTGACGTGAAAGTCTCTCCCACGGTGATGGAAAATCCTCCACCACCTGAGGTCCTGAATTGCAATGGGACTGGGCGTCTGACCAATCAGCTAAAATATCTGAAGGATGTGGTCATCACAGCTATGTGGAAGCACAAGTTTTCATGGCCATTTCATGCTCCTGTTGATGCAGTGGCACTGCATCTGCCAGTAAGTAAAGTAGATTCTCAGATTTTACAGCAGGGGTCACTAAACCTGCTGTTGTAGATTTCAGCATGAGTTTCACCTGCCTCTGCTCCACGCACTAGTTCAGCCAGCTATCACAGCCCATAATCTTATGCAAGTCAGTTCTCTCTGGGCCAAGCATTTTTCCAGGCCCAGGCATGTATAAAAAGCCCACCCGCATTTGACACAAGCTGAAATGGAGCCGAGGGTAATTGATTGGTTGTGGTGCATGACTGGCAGGCACTATGCTGAAGTTACACATTCTGCCTTCTTTCCAGGTGACTAAAGGCCACTCCCCTTCTCGATTCTTTCATTGGTGAACAGTTCAAGTAAGGTGTAATCTGGAAGGAGAAAAATCTGTTTATTTATGCTTCTTTCTCTTGTCATTGCAGGATTATTATAGAATAATAAAAAATCCCATGGACCTAGGCACAATCAAGAATCGGCTTCACAACAGTTATTACTCACAGGCAGCTGAATGTATTCAAGATGTCAACACGATGTTCACCAACTGTTATTTCTACAATAAGGTAAGGGATATATCTAACACCTGATGTACAATACCTTGGTGAAAGCAGGTGTAAAATGTAAATAAAAACAGAATACAATGATTTGCAAATCCTCTTCAATCTATATTCAATTGAATACACCACAAAGACCATATATTTAATGTTCAAATATTTGCTCATTTTGAAATAGTCCAGCAGCTTAACTCCAATATGTATAAGAATCGTTCAGTTTGTGATAAAAGCATGAAATTTGGTACACATATAGCCAAAGGCATATCGAAAAGATTTGGAAATGGAGGCATCATGAATTTTCAACATGGCGCCCATGGCAGCTATTTTTCAAAATGGCCACCAGAAACAACTGTTTTCTTATGTTTTCTTTGGCGCTATACAAAAAAATTGATTGATTATGAGTGATGGATATAATGAATTATACATTTTTCGTGATGCATAATTTGAATTAGCAAATGTAGATGGATATAATGAATTATACATTTTTCGTGATGCATAATTTGAATTAGCACATGTAGAATTTCTGAGAAGCTTTGTTCTATCTCACAAGATATTAATAAGTGAGGCCAAACCTAGGGTCTGTCACAAGGAAGACTATTCACACTCGCCTTCACAGAAGCAGAGGGCAGTGCATTGTAACTGAGCTTTTTTGCACTTGCAATGCCCAACACAACCCTTCTTACGTTTGCAGGAGACAAGCTCATAACTGGACTGGCCTGCATCTGGTAGGCATGTCCAGAAGGGTTCATAGTCTCCCTCAGATGTCTTTGACCAACCCCATTTGTATGGTGAAGGTAGTTCTGGTGTTGACACCAGCACTTGACCCCACATGTGACCTCCTTGGTATACTGCTCTCTTGAGATAGTCTTGCAGGGCAGCCTTGGTCGGAGGGATTGATTGTGCGTCTTGGCGAATAACTTCCTTCTTGCCATATCTATTTCTGTGCATGTGCTGGTTCGGTCATAGAGTAGGATAACAAACCTCTCAATTGTGGCCATTACCTCTTGTGGTATCTCAGTTGGGGCTGAAGACGGTTTCAACAGGGCATGCGTAAGCTCAGGAAACAGTCCATACAGCCCACGCAGTCTTTTTCCCATGGCCAACAAAGCTTGATATAGTGTCGCATCCCGTCACTGCATGGAACAGTGGTAGCGCATGTGTTTTCTCAGGTCCTAGCCCTGCTGCAATTTCATGGGCTGCTAAGTATCGGAAACTCTTTCCAGTTCCGAAAGCCAACCAAAGCTCGTCTTCTGGTTGTAGAGTCTGAGCCACTGCCACAGCAAGCACCACAACATCAGTATCTACTGTTTTAATCATGATCTTATGTTGGCCATTTCTGCCTGCATGGGCTACATGTAATAACATGCGACTATCGGCTTCCTCATGTGAACAAGGAGTAATCGAGGACCTATCTGGGAGTGGTGGCTTGCTAAGGACTTCTGTCACTAGTGATAACAAGCTGTTTGTCCTCCTGCAGTAATGTGAGAAGAGCTTTTGAGAGAAAGGCAAACGATTCTGTCTTATTGCTGTCAACTCTGAGAAAGTTTGGCCAGTTCCTGGGAATGGCTGCATCACCTACCACACGTCTCTGAATCCCAGTTCCACGCTTTGCTCTTGTAGCAGCTTTCAGAGAATCAGACAAGTAGCGGTCCCACACCAGATCAAGCCTGGACACACTTTCAAGTTTTCTGGTCAGATATGGAATAAAGATCACATGGGCATAGTCATTGAAGGTTTTTACTGAACTTGGTTTCAGCATCTGGATGATGGCTGCCCCATCTACAATGGTACAGGTAACCTTTGGACTTTCTGAGTATGCACTGTGAACTTTTTCCAGGCATGGAAGCAGATCACTCTTCTGTCCCAGGTGGAGACCTCCCCCCATCAGACAGCGCTGGTGGACACGGTTGGTTCTCGTGTCGAAAGAATTCATCTAAGTTTCCATTCCTGGTCTGCCAAGCAATAAATAGTCTTGAAAAGAGCACCATATCCTGTTTGAGAGAAACTATTAAGTAGATGTGGGGCTAACATTAGATAGCATTTAGGAAACTAAACTACACTACCACTAAACTGTCACCACAACCAGCACATTACAGAAAATATGGCATTATTAAGACTAGAGGAGTGTATTGAGCTGGCACTGAACCCCATGCTGAGTTTCACAGGAGTGGTGTTGCCAGTGTGCCCTGGCTGTGCTTTGACATCCACTCTATTACATTTCCATTCATTGAATGGTTCAGTTCTTGCAGATATGGGGATTTTTACTTTATTGTTCAACATTTTTATTCCAATAAAATGTATAATAGCTCTATTTACATGCAATTATACATTTTATTGTGGGCCATATGGCTGCCATTTTGAGAGAAACAGTGGTCATGTTCAGTTGTGAGGTAGAAGGATGCTTCTGGCCAATTTTAAGTTCAGAATTTGAATTCTGCATCATAAACGATGACTGATTTGACGAGATCATACATATCAGACCGTCATACAAGTGACGGCTGCCATCTTGGGAAATGGTGGCCATCTTGAATATGAAATGACAACTTTTCAATTATCCTATAGACATTTACCAAATACAATATATGGTAAATATGTCTAAAATATCATATTATGTCCGTCACTCATAAGAAAACAGGCATTGCTGGTGGCCATTTTGAAAAATGGCTGCCATGGGCGCCATGTTAAAAATTCATAATGCCTCCATATCCAAATCTTTTCAGTATGCCTTTGGCTATATGTGTACCAAATTTAATGCTTTTATCACAAACTGAATGATTGTTTTGGTTATCTGCTGCACTAAAATGGATGCCTGCAACACGTTTCAAAAAAGCTGGGACAGTGATGTTTACCAATGCGTTACATCACCTTTCCTTCTAACAAAACTCAATAAGCATTTGGGAACTGAGGACACTAATTGTTGAAGCTTTGTAGGTGGAATTCTTTCTCATTCTTGTTTGATGTACAACTTCAGTTGTTCAACAGTCTGGAGTCTCCTCCATTGTCATATTTTGTGCTTCATAATGCGCCACACATTTTCAATGGGTGACAGGTCTGGACTGCAGGCAGGCCAGTCTAGTACCCGCACATTTTTACTACGAAGCCACGCTGTTGTAACATGTGCAGAATGTGGCTTGGCATTGTCTTGCTGAAATAAGCAAGGACGTCCCTGAAAGACGTTGCTTGGATGGCAGCATGTGTTGCTCCAAAACCTGGATGTACCTTTCAGCATTGATGGTGCCATCACAGATGTGTAAGTTGCCCATGCCATGGGCACTAACGTACCCCCATACCATCACAGATGCTGGCTTTTGAACTTTGCGCTGGTAACAATCTGAATGGTCTTTTTCCTCTTTTGTCCAGAGGACACGACATCCATGATTTCCAAAAACAATTTGAAATGTGGACTCATCAGACCACAGCACACTTTTCCACTTTGCGTTTGTCCATTTCAAATGAGCTCGGCCCCAGAGAAGGTGGTCATGTTTCTGGATGTTGTTGATGTTTGGCTTTCACTTTGCATGGTAGAGTTTTGACTTGCACTTGTAGATGTAGCGACAAACTCTGTTAATTTACAATAGTTTTCTGAAGTGTTCCTGAGCCCATGTGGTAAGATCCTTTACACAATGATGTTGGTTTTTAATGTAGTGCTGGCTGAGGGATCGAAGGTCACGGGCATTCAATGTTGGTTTTCGGCTTTGCCACTTACGTGTAGAAGGTTCTCCAGATACTGTGACTCTCCTGTTTATATTATGGACTGTAGATGATGGAATCCCTAAATTCCTTGCTATTGAACATTGAAAAACATTGTTTTAAACTGTTGGACTATATTTTCATGCAGTTGTTCAGAAAGTGGGGATCCTTGCTCCATCTTTGCTTGTGAAAAGCTGAGCCTTTTGGGGATGTTCTTTTTATACCCAATCATAACACTCACCTGTTTCCAATTAACCTGTTCACCTGTGGAATGTTCCAAACAGGTGTTCTTTGAGCATTCATCAACTTTCCCAGTCTTTTGTTGCCCCCGTCCCAGCTTTTTTAAAATGTGTTGCAGGCATCCATTTCAAAATGAGCAAATATTTGCACAAAAACAAAAAGTCTATCAGTGTGAACACTAAATATCTTGTCTTTGTGGTGTATTCAGTTGAATATAGGTTGAAGAGGATTTGCAAATCATTGTATTCTATTTTTTTGTATTTCGCACAATGTCCCATCTTCATTGGAATTGGGGTTGTACAAAGACTTGTGTGGATTCCTTACTAAAACGTGGTGTACGCCAGAAACAGGCACCAGCACAAACATATTCCATTGTCAAAGTGTGCTTATGCATAGATCCACACACGTTCAGTTTGTACATCCAACTCAACATGAAATTGAGTGCACATGCAGACGTACCAAACTCCTCCCTGTCCATGCCACCATCTGAATATGCAAATTTATTCAAATTGTTTGGTTGTGTCGTGCTTCAGCTCCTTAAATTTGTTTTTTTGAGGGTTGCCAGGGCTGCTCTTTATAAACCAGACTGTTAGGAAGTAAGCCAGATTCTTCTTTTTTTTTTTCTTTTTTGTATTGTGGGTTAATCTTAGTGGAACGGCCCACTGTGGAATAGGGGTATCCATTTTCAACACAAAGGTTTAGCTAGCTCATGAAATGAAACAATAATTAATCACTAAATAAATCAGGGCCTCCACACACAAGGAGCGGTGGGCGGCCACAGTCCGGCGCCCAGGAACCAACTCCAGATGTAAAAACTGAACAAATTTTATATAATGTGGCCATTATACAAATCCTATACGATGGCATCAATAACCAAAGTTTATGGTTTCTGTCTTGTTTGTATCCTCAGCACTCTTCATAAAAGAAGTAACGAAAAAGTTGTTACTGCAAATATGTGGAGTTGAATAAGCTTATTATCCGTCTGGTGATAAACATATCTAATTAGGAGTTTCATGTCAATGTATGTAAATGGTGTTATCAAGTCATTACACATGTACATCTGCATATGCATGATTCTGCTTGTATAACAAATCATATTTGAACAGCTTTAAACTCACAAAAGAGTTGTGTGTAATTATTCAGCAAGTGGCGGTTTAGAAAGATAGGAATATTATGCAAGTATACATTTATCTGAATCTGCAGCTTGGTGTTTTCACAAAATGCTAAAGAAATACACATGTAGTGTCTATTCATTTCTCTCTTAAAATAAAAATGCTTAGCCTTTAAGAAGTTGTATATATGTTAAAGCAGCAAAATGTGTCATATATTCATCTGCACTGCACAACCTCCTTCACAGCAGATAATTCAGTGCAAGTCGGGGCATTTCGCTTGCATTTATACAACCCACTGCATGCTGGAGTTGCTGAGAAGTGAGCGATAGTTATACTCATGCCTGGAACAAAAAAACTTGAATTATTCTCTTAACTATGTATCTGGACCACTCTTCACTGGTTCTGACCACTGCCTCTGAAATTGAAGACAATGCAATATTCTGTGTTATGCATGCAATATTTCTCCTCCAATATCATACAAGAATGAACAATAAAATTTAGATCAGTGGGTTTCAAATTGTGAGCCCCTGCCAGAGTTCTTCAGGCTGAGCGAAAGGGATGGGTATCGAGAACCGGTTCTTTTCAAGAATTGTTAAGATTTGATCCACCGACATCAATAGCCTTTTTGCTTAACGATTCCCTTATCGGGAAGTGAGCTACAGTGGGCCTGTAATCAACCGCTTCTGCAGCGGCTGTTTTTAAGCAACGAAGCAGTGCTCCGACCCACTGCTTCATTGGTTCATTGCTTCGCTGCTTTTCAGAAGTGGCAAGTCCGCTTCTTAACTCCTCTCAGCCATTTAAAAATGTCAATCGTGAGTCGCTTCTGTCTGGACCAAAGTCACTAACTTTTCTTGTTGTAAGAAACAAGAATAGTCTTCCGTTCCGTTTGCACAGCTCCATACGTCGCGCCGCTCTCTGCCGAGTCACGTTAGAATCCGGCCGGAATTAATAACTTCAAAGCGAATCACTGTTTTAAATCAAATGACACCTCTTTCCAAATGTTGTAACAGACAACACACTACAACAGTCTAACACGTTTTTACTTCTAAAATGGGATGTCCTGCATTCTTTATGAATTACATTGATGTTGACTTGCAGTGCAGCTGACTGCAAGAGCTCTGCTCAGAGGTATAGAGTGACATTCATGCCAGTAATGTCTGAAAGGAAATGCTTTAGTGAAAAATTACAGGTGTTTTTTTTTGTTTTTTTTATGTCCAGAGATCAAGGCTCCAATGACAATTTCATATTTATTTACTTTAAGACTCAATAAAATGTTATTGACATGGAAAACCTATAAACCAATTAGTACACAGAAAATTCACAGGCGGTATTGATAAGTAATCGGATCGATAAGCAGAATCGATAATGGCATCAATATCAATCAAATCTTATCAATAAACATCCCTGTTTGAGTGAATATTATTTATGTTAAAATTTTAGTTAGGCCAAAATATGGCAAAAGATAAAAATAGAAGAATAGAACGTTCATTAAAAACACGTTTAAAATGTTTGAAAAGTGTGTAAAATGTGTAAATGCATTGACAGTTCCTTTTTAAAAATGCACAAATACTTTTAAGATGTGTAAAAGAATAAAAAGAAACACAAAGATGTTGAAATTGTTCGTATGTGGAGGGTGGGGGGGTCACCCTCCCACACTTTGAAGACCCCTGACTATTACAATTGCTGTAATTTCTTCAAATACAAGTAAATCTTTGCACCGTGAATGTCAAGTGCAGGGGGTAAAAATGTTGGGAAGACACTTCTAATAAATCATAATAAAAAAAAAAAAAAAAAAAAAAAAAATCGTGCAAGGACAGGACTACTCAATGCAGTTTTTAGCACTCTGGCTGCCATCTTAAAAAAAAAAAATTGCCACACTCTTTCCTTCAGAAGATCAATGTCCACCCACAGTTATTTTCTATATGCCCTGTGCTACATGTGTGCCAAATTTCATGCTTGCTTCATAATCTGAACAATACTGTGAGCACCTTGTATGGCAGTACCCTGACATTGGGGTGAATCTGAGGCATTGTTGTGTAAAGTGCTTTGAGCGTCTGATGCAGATGGAAAACCTTTGCTTTGAACCTGTACTACAGTAACTTGGAAATGTTCATGTATCCCTCCCCTGACATGTCTAACTAAAACTGGCTGTAAAACCGATTGTATTAAAAATAATCCTTCTGTGACTGCCCAGTAACTTACAGGCTCTAAAAATGGTGTGGCTGTAAATCATAAATGTTAGATCATACAATAATTTTGTTAAACACTTTATAGTAAAGTTTAAAGCTTCCACTACAAGCACATGTACACAGAATTATTTTAAACCCACTGTGATGGTAAATACAGACAAAGTAACAGCATAGCCATTGTCTAACTACTTATCGACTTGATTATATAACTGTATTCATGTAGCTGAACATTATCATTAATTTAACACATAAGATATTTCTTTTAGTGTCACAATAGGGAAATATGCAAGAACCACAAAGCTCATGGTTGGTGCTTCACATTGATGAGCACAGTACAGAAGACAAAGGCGCACAGATGCCTTTGTTCCCACAAAAAATTGCATGCTGCTCTACCAACAGTGCACACTGAGGATTTTGTCATTCCAGTGTGCAAAATAGCACACACTGTCCTTTTAACATGCTTGTCTTCATGAATATGCAATTTAGGGTGTGTGTCCCTGAGCCCACTGTATTGTGGGTGCTGAACACGCACGTAGTTGACGTGTGTACATGCAACATGAGTTAACGAGGAGCTGAGATAGCTATACAGTGCATCTGGAAAGTATTCACAGCATTTCACCTTTTCCACATTTTATGTTACGCTTAATTCCGAAATGGAAGAATTTTTTTTCCCCCCTACAATTTCTGTACACACACCCCATAATGACATGAAAGGTTTTTGTTGCATTGTTGTCGAAATGTTTGCAAATTTATTAATACGATACAAATATCAACTAATAATAATGTATTAATTTATTATTAATTAATATTACTATATTAATATAGTAATTAATAATTACATAAGTATTCACACCTTTGGTCAATAATTTGTTGATGCACCTTTGGCAGCAATTACAGCCTCACGTCTTCTTGAATATGAAGCTTGAAACACCTACAGTATCCTCCATGAATAATGTAACACTTGGTATTTCACACATTTTAATTTGTTTGCGCCATTTCAAATACTCATCACTCATCTTCAACCGCTTTTCCAGGTTCGGGTCGCACAGGCAACAGCTCCAGCAGGGGACCCCAGACTTCCCTTTCCCATGCCTCATTGACCATCTCTGACTGGGGGATCCCGAGGCGTTTCCAGGCCAGTGTGGCGATATAATCTCTCCACCTAGTCCTGGGTCTTCCCCGGGGTCTCTACCCAGATGGATGTGCCTGGAACTTACCAGATGCCCGAGCCACCTCAGCTGGCTCCTTTCAATGCGAAGGAGCAGTGACTCGATTCAGAGCTCCCCACGGATGACCAAATTTCTCACCCTATCTCTAAGGGAGACACTAGCCACCCTCCTGAGGAAGCCCATTTCGGCCACTTGTACTCGCGATCTAGTTCTTTTGGTCATGACCCAACCCTCATGACCATAGGTGAGAGTAGGAACGAAGATTGACCAGTAGATCGAGAGCTCTGCCTTTTGGGTTAGCTCCCTTTTCGTCACAACAGTACGGTAGAGCAAATGCAATACCGCCCCTGCTGCGTCGATTCTCCGGCCAATCTTGCGCTCCATTGTCCCCTCACTCATGAACAAGGCCCCGAGGTACTTGAACTCCTTCACTTGGGGCAAGGCTGTATTCCCTACCCAGAGTAGGCAATCCATTGGTTTCCTGCAGAGAACCATGGCCTCAGATTTAGAGGTGCTGATCCTCATCCCAGCCGCTTCACTAGGCTGCGAACCGACCCAGTGAGTGTTGGAGGTCACCGGCCGATGAAGCCAACAGGACCACATCATCTGCAAAATGCAGTGATGAGACCCTGAGCCCATCATCACCCTGAGCCATTACAAATACTAAAAATAAAAATTCCTATTGCTATTTTCCTTAAACTCGAACTGATAGCAACACTCTACAACTTGATATAACTTTATTAAAAATATAAAAGCCAAGATGCTGGGTAGCGTAAGTAATGGAACGCTTTGGTATAATAACTGTAAATCAGTTTTATTCCTGGTTTTATTTGGACAAGTCATGGGATGGACACATGAACATTTGTCCATCCCATGGACAAATGTTCAGTGACTTGAACATTTCCAAGTCAATGAATATGTCTTGGACTTTATTTACATCAATTATGAAGAAATGCAAACAATGTGGGACTCTATGGTAAATCTGTGTGGCGTACACAGTTAGCAAAAACTGAGTGACTGTGCAAGAAGAAGAGTGAGGAAAGACACCAAGATAACCCAGAAGAAGTTATAGGCTTCCCTGGCTGGGATTGGAGAAATTGTATAAATTGCATAGTGCATGTTTTGCATTTTGTATCCCCAGTTTTACAGCTTAATGAAGTGGTACAGAGGATGACTTTTTCACCTAAACATAAAATCTAGGCTTGCATCTCAGATCTGCCTTTTGGCAAATTGTAGCTGAACTTTCAGAAAGACGGTTATTGACATGCTGAATGTTCTATTTTATGGGTTACTGCAGTCCAACATTGGGGGTCTCCAATTGGTTAAAAATGCTGCTGCCAGACTTCTGACAGTAAGCAGAACGTTTGACCTCATTACACCCATTTTTGCATTTCTTCACTGGTTTCCTGTCCCAGTGAGATCAGATTTTAAGGTTCTGCTATTAACTTATAAAATTGTTCATGGACTACCACGTCCCTATTTAGCTGACATAACTAAACCTTACTTACCAGCCTGAGCTCTGCGTTCTCAGGGTGCAGGACTTCTTTGTGTCTCTAGGGTGAATAGCTCTGAGTCAGAGCTTTCTCTTATTGTGCATCAGTAAAACAGCCAGATTCTGTAGAGACTTTCAAGTCTCGACTTAAGATGCACATGTTCTCCTTTTCATATGGCTAGCATACTGGCGTAGTATGGCACTATGCTTCCTACCATTTTAAACTCTTTTTTTTTTTAGTAAACAGAGTGGGTCACAGCCTCAACTTTATCTAAAGTCTGGGTCTTTTAGTGAAGCTTAGGGCTAGTCACTTTAGTATTTCTTATGTTTTACTTGTTGCTTAATGCTGACAAATTATACCTTATTTGTAGTCTTTCTGCTGCCTGACTGTTTTTTTTTTTCCTCTCTTTCTATTTGAGATGCGGTGCCATCCAAAAGTGGGAGAGGGTGTCTTCTACTGCAAGCCTCCTGTCCTGAACACCAACGTGGACTCCCAAAATTTCCTCTGTATTTGTACTGTCAAGTGTGTTTGTAGCATGGCCCAAGTAGAGGATCACCCCTTTCAGTCTGGTCTGCTTGAGGTTTCTTCCTCAAATCATTACAGGGAGCTTCCGCTGTCGCTTGTGTGCTTGCTGTAGGGGTTGGTAAAGTTACACCTTACTTGTGTGAAGCGCCTTGAGGCAGCTTGTTGTGATTTTGCACTATATAAACCAAATAAATTTGATTAAATTGAAAATAACCAACCCCATGTGGGTTGATGACAAGTCCATGTGGGGTGGTCGCTGAAGACATTCTGGTCAAAGCAGGCAAAGGCAAACAAAAGTACCAACACTGCCTCCATGTGGACAACAGGAGGAGTCACACTCCTGTGGGTGAGGCCTGTGTCCAATCTGTCTTGTTTTGGACAGGATTTTTTTTTTTTTTTTTGAGTTGCACAAATAATTTGTGTGGCATCTTATTGTTTTGTAAATAGTTGTACAAAAACACCTGAAGCATTACTGCATTTTAATGTAAATAGTTGTATACAACTTTGTTGTTTGCTACATTTGTACATATGTTTTTGAAATGTACAATTTTATATTTGCATTCTAAGTTATAAAAATGGCTTGTTAAGCATGCTTGTGGTTTTCACAGTAGAAAAAAAACTTTTCCTATTCAGATTTTGTTTTTGTGTGAATTTAGGTTCATTGTATGTAATACAGTATGTCAGAATGAAAGAAAAACTGTGGTCACACAGGTGAGGTTGTGGAAAAAAACACACCAAACAAGGTAAGTAGTTTTTTGTTTTAATGTAAATTGTGAAGGTAAAAGCAAAAGTAGTCAAAAACGGGCAATTATACCCTGGACCCCAGAGGGTTAACACAGAAAACTCCAATATTATATATTAATTCAGCTTAGGACTCCGACAAGGGCGGTCGCATCTCCTCCACTCTCCCTTATCTCTGTTCTCTGCTTTTAACCTTCAAGTCCCTACTTCACCAGACTGTGAATTCCTAAAATTATATTGGATTCTGGATCTATTGGACTACTATTAGATTAACCATGGAATTGATCAGCTGGTCTCTGAATGCTATTGACACCATTTTTTCCTACAAGGTGGTCAGGACCGGGGGATCCTACCTGCCTAGATGGAACGTATCCTGCGGGTTATGTTCTCGACTCCTTGAGTTCTGGGCGTGTGGCATGCTTGGCGCCTTTCTCCATTGAGGACGTCGAGGATTTATTCATTTTTGGTCTTATGGTAGCAGGGCTGGTACTTTTTGGCTTATGTGCTGCCCTGATCTACCGGAAAATTGGTAAGATGGCGGCATCAAGAACCACGGCTCCTCGCTTGTCTGTCATGATTAACGAGGTTGGCAAAGGCAGTGCATTCTCAGACTGCGATGACTCTTGAACTCAGGCGCAAATTGGATGACATCTTGGAGCAGATGCATGCCTTGCAGTTGAAGCTGAAGATTTCAGAGGCCGGGGAATATTCTTAATTCATAATTAGGAATATTCTTAATTCATAATTGGGATTTGGTTGTGCAAGTGGAACTGTTAGTGTTTTTCACTGCTCAAACCATAACATTACAGGCTTATCAAGCCTGAAGGTCAAATTGCCTGACTGTTTTCCTCCAGAGGAATTTTTTTTGGCCTAGGGAACATTGGCTGTTTCTTAACTCACAAAGACAAACTGCTTTTTACAGGACTGAAGCATGCTCCATTCCCTCCTCCCACCCGCCTCCTATCCCCCAACAACACTCCCCTCTCCGGCGCCTGCTAACATCACTCCTTTCCCCTTCATGGGGGCAGTGCAGTTTTAGCTGCAGCCCCGTTCTTCCCCCCAAGCTGAGGGCGGCGCATCTCAGGGTTGCTGCGTCGCCTTCACCCACTTGCCTCAATTCGGATAACGGACTTCTTCAAACTTAGTGCACATAAACAATGTCAAATGTGTATGTGCTGTCTTTAATTCTGATGTGCCATTATTACAGTAAATAAGTAATAATTGTGGACTAATTGCTGTCTGAGGTAACTGGAGTGTAAACGTAATTTCTCCACTGTGATCAGTAAAATATATCTCTCTCATTGTTAATTCCTGTTGGCACATTTTTAAAGATGTGAAACATCCACTGGCTAAATAAAATTAAATGTGACATTTATCATGTCTTTCTATGTTACAGAAATACAAATCATCTGTCCAGTGCAGCACCCGTGCACAAACACACAGAGATCAGTGAGCTGACAGCAGTCAGCATCGATCTATGGTCAGCACCATGGACAGCTCCCTGAGCTATATGGACAGCAACTATTGACAGACACTGACCTATAAAATATTCAGAAATGATTCTTTTATTAGTCCATTAAGAGTTAAAATGTAAAATGAAACACCTGTTTAAAAAATAATAAAATAGCTGCTGTTTAAAGAGCCTTTGTTTTATTTAGGAGCAGGTGTTGGTTTGTTGGACTCTCAGGACATTAAACCAAATGGAAGGTCTCTTCTGCTGCTTTGACCTCTGGAGTTGTTTAAGACACTTTTCTCCCATGTTATCTTCTGACTGGACTTCATGGTATTCAGCTCATCACTGGAGGTTTTTGAAGTGCGTCTGCATTTAGGTTGCCTGCACAGCAAATGTTCCAGAATGTGGGACAAAAAAAAATTTCTTAAAATATAAAGAAACACTAAACAGATTTTTAAAAAACAAAAACACCCAAAAATAATCTAAGTTATTTAAAGTTGAGTTTTTTTATGTTCTTAGAAGTAACAAAACGCTGTAGCTTTATTCGGTAAAAATAGACACTGAACCATTTACAAATTAAAGCGTTCACTCAGCTCACTTGTGCTAAAAGGCTAAGTTAACGTTAGCTGAGCATTCAGCACTACCGTAACATCATGTTTTATTTTTAAATTATTCTCACCTCAGATTAAGCTGCAGAATTGAGCGCCGTTGGTCATACTGGGTGTTTGCATATATCCAAAAGTGAGGAATTTCGGCTTGAGTGGGTCAGCTCCGTCATGCTGGCTGCATGTCTTCCTCTGCCCCAGAATGAGACCTGAACTCCAGCTCCTCTATGCGGCTTTGCATGTTAACGTGGTTTGATCGGTACCATCAAGTCATCCAAACAGTAGCTGGGAAAAAAGTTTCTCCCAGCAGTATAATGCGAAACTCGTTCTGCTAATCGCTCAGCTTTTTCGGGCTTTGGAAAAAGTCTGTGACATAGAAATCCCCCCCCCCCCCCCCCCCCGGCTGCATCCGACGTGATGTAACTGACGCGTTGGGAGGGGTTTTCTACCGTGTCCAACGCGTTCAGTCTGAAAGGCCCATAAGGTCTGAATCACACGCATGACGTGCTCATGTTACAACTGCGTTGCATGTTAATTTTCATTTTGGTGACTGTTGGCATATTAAACTTTGCATACAAGCAATGTGAGGGATGTGTCCTGGATGTGTGTGTGTTGCATCACGTGGGGAAAAAAAAATGCCCGCCTCCCTCTGGAAAACAGACCCAGGGATTATTTATCACAACAGAAACATGACTTGTAGACGTAGTTATTGTAACATTGCACCTCAACATTATATACAGTAACTAACAGCTTTTACTGGAATTTTCTATGACTAGGAAAGAACTCACAGCCATGAAAAATTGTAATTTGTAGTATTTATTTTTTTTAAACCATTGCAATAAAACTGGGGGAAAAAAGTCGCATGACTGCTGTCCATTTATGAGAACTCCCCTTCCCCTCTTTCCGACTGGAATGCCACATGGAGCGCTGTGACTCACACTCAGGTTTATGCAGATTATATAAAACAACAAAGTTGATGGTGAGTCTACGTGTTCTTTTCAGCTGTTTGTATAGCATTCTGCACTAGGTTCTTTCAGGCAGGTACTGTTGGCACACAGCACTTGAACAAACCAACACACACAGAAGGTCCAAACAATTCTTTTATGCTACGACATAATATGGACAGACTGAGCATGGCTCACCACAAAGACAGCTGAAACGCTGCCTACTTTAAAAGCAGACACGTGCAGCTGTTGCATGTGACGGACATGTCTGACGTATCGACAGTCGTATGCGGTGTGTTTCTGGCATAAGAAGAGCACTGCTGAATTTGGACTTGTGGCAAACAGTGTGCACTGCCCGTGAAAGAGCAGACAGACTATTTTCAAGGCAGATTCAGTTTTGATTTGATAGATGTTCAATGAATTTGTTCTTTCTATGCATATACCTGTGAGTGCCTATGCTGTCTGTCGTGTTACCAACCACTGTCCTGCACAATAATATGTCTAAATCACTCACAAAATGTTGACCAATGCAACATGTAGAGATTTGGAAAGCCCAAGCAATAGTAGTTATATGGGACAGTAGTAAATCAGGACCTAAGACATTTATGGCACATCCAATTCCATTCACCACTGAAATGGAGACTTGGCCTACAACATTACAGCGAAGGTTTTGCCTATCTTTTCACCCATTTGTTTGTCAACAGTCTGGAACCCACGATTTTTCAAATATAGTTATGAATTTTTACACAGGATTCATATCCCGATAGTATTATGTAGGTATGTATGTATTATTGACCGGCCAGATTTGATCCAGATTACAGATTTTGTGGCCATTGAAAACACCGTTTAATGTACATTTTACATTGTCTTAATCAAGTGTACCCCAATCACTGCCATATTTGAATGTGAGGTGCAAACCGGCGCTTACTATCGCCTGAAAAAGTCTGATCTGGGTTGTGGATTTTGTGAACATTTGAATTTAATATTGAAAAGCCCATTTGGTGTACATTTTGCATTATATCTTAATCAGAAGTGCCTCAATCACTCATTTTTCTAATGGATTTACCTACACCACCAAAGTTGGATAATTGGACTTCTTGTGTTTTGTTTTTAGTTTTTTGTCTTCATTTGCACAATGTATGTGAATTACATGTACAGAGGTTGTTCAGATATCATGAAAGACTTTCTGGCGTGCGTGCATGGAGTGAGGGAATCATTTTGAGTGGGATCACAAATTTCTAGTCTTAACATAAATAGTTTATTTATACAATATGCAGATTTTGTATTTATTTAGATTAATTTTTTTTAAAGTTTAGGTAACACCAAAAAATGTGCACAAATCACTAAAAATATGTTATTTAAAAAAAATCCTGAACATTAAAAATCTAAGTGCACAGGTGAAGGATAAACAATAGCTGTCTAAAGCCTGCACTCTGTTTCAGCCCTCGGCCGCAACCATATTGTTGCTATGTCATCACAAGAACGGGACCTGTTAGCGGAGGTCAAGCTGTTTTTGGACTATTTTGTTCTAGTGTGGAGCTTTTTTAAATTTTGAACAGTGATTTTGAAAAAAAAAACTGGGGGACACAGCCTTATGGTTTTGAGTCTTATTTAGACCACAGTGAGTGAGACTAAACCTTGGAGGAAAACCTTCAGTCTGACAAGTGAGTTCAGATCACAGAATGGTGATTTATTTATATATATTATAAAATAACAATAATGCAGGCGATTTAGGCATGCAGGTACAGATTGTAAACTGGTTTGTTTTTTTGCCAGCTCTTTGGCCGTAATCAACTGATTTAAAAAAAATAATAATAATAATTTTACTGTCCGTGACATCAGAAAAAGTGAAGTGTGGATTTTTTTTATTTGATTTTTTTTTTTTCTCTCTTTCTGAGAAATGGGTACATGCATTTCAAATCTGAAAAATGTCACGAGGGACTGAAAATATCAGCTTTTTTTAAAAATATTGTTTCCTTCTTGAATACAGTTAGCGTACTGTACGTTAGTAGTGTAACACATTATTAAATATTAAAACCATTCACACAAGGAGTAAATAATATAGTCTTACCTGTCCGTTTCAGTGAGTTCATCTTTAGTCTGATGAAAACATCTGAAAATAATTGTTGTCCTGGCCAAAGAAAAGTCCATGATTGGTCGAGTCTTTGCTGTACTGATCTGGGAGCAGCACGGTCAACTACAGGTTTAATCTGTTAATTGTGTCTGCGGCTGATGGATCCCCTTGTTCCACCGGGGGTGCTGCCTTTGTGCCGCAAGTTAAGACTCGCAATGCCTCATGCACGCGACAAAATTATCCCATGATCCACAAAACAATAAAATATTGTAAATATTCAGTTTTGCCTCTGTCGAGTGGAGAAGCTGCAAACACCATGCATGTGTGCACGTCAGTGTGTTCCACCTGCCAATCAAAAGGATTCTGCCGGCAAGAATGAACCATTCTGACACATACGAAATGGCCTGCATCGCCGACCCGAACCACTCAGCGGAAATGGGGCTGTCAAATCCATAAATTAATGGGACTATAATATCACTTCCTCCTAATCTAGTGTTGGGACTCGCCGTGAAGTTCCTAGTTTTTAGTGGCGTGCAGTTCAAAATCCGAATATTTATGTCTTCAGTAACTGTGCACCAGGAAAGGATAAATTTCAAACTGTTGTTTAATATTAGTCTTAAATACTCAAAAAAAAAAAAAAAAAAAAAAAAAAGTTGTCACCTACACTTTAATGTTTGATTTTTATTTTTAATCTTGTATTGTTTCACTGTATACTGCACTTTGAAATTTCCCCCCAGCACTCATATTTATTGTTCTTAATTGCAGCAGGCAGGGATAATATAAGAGAAGAAGAAAATGTGTTATGTGTCTGGCTTGAAGCCCACTGCTGATATAGTTCATATTTATTCATGTAAAAAATGTTTCAACGTTCCTGTTTGAATTGTCTCTTGTCAAATACTATTATGTTACTCTATGTTCTTTCTTGTAGCCTGGAAATGACATTACTTTCATGGCAAAAACTCTGGAAAAGCTGTTTTTGCAGAAAATTTCCCAAATGCCTAAACCAGAGTGTGAATTGACAGCGATCACTAAACCATGTAAAAGGAAAAAGATCAATACAGGTAACCGGCACAACGTTTAGGGCTAGTTCATACTATCATGAAGTCACTGGATTTCATTGCATCATAATTCAAAATGGCACAAGTATTTAGTCACAGAATCGAGATGATGATGATGATGATGACAATCCTTGTTTTGTATTCAGCCCATTCTGTCTCAGTGAACACTTTAAAATTTCTATATGCATTTCAGGTATACTTCTCCAGCAGACAGTCGTCCCACCTGTTTTGTCTGATTCCATACCACTCTCTGCTCATATTGACAAAACTGTGAGTAATAGTTTGAATGCAAGTAATGCAACATTAAATAATGTTTACTCAGGCAGCATGCCAAAGTTAACAATCAATATTTAAAATGTGGTGGTATTATAAAGTTAAAACAACTTGAATTGCATTGTTGGTAAGGGAATGAGTACTTAAAGCTGACATTTACATACAGGAAATTGTTGGGGGTTTTTTTTTTTTTTGAAATCACACATGTGCTACAAAGGTGTTACAATTAATGTCATGTAATCCTTTCAGTTTCTCAGTTTGGAATGCATGAGGACTAATAACCTTAATATTTCCATTGTATGACTGGTACTTCACTGATGATAACTTAAAGATTATTTTATGTGTGCGTGTGCATAATGAGGTAAATTGCTAATATATGACGGGGGTTTTCTAGGAAAACTTAGCAAGGGGACAAGTGAGTGGGAGGATGGTGCAGAAGGAGCATTTTTTTTCTTTTTTAAATTTGAGGTCAAAACTGGGGCTTTGAGGCTTACTGAAGGACCAGTATAGTGACTCATGTACACCCCGTCGATTTAGTCAGCGTATGCCGACTGTATTAAAAATGCTCGTATACGTCAAATAAGTTGATGTTTTTGTTTTTTAATAAGTTAAGAGGACATTGAAGCATACTGATAGACGTCGTAATACACAGAGTACCTTGAAACATTTTTGGGCATGCACAATATTTTTTTACATATGCCAGCGTATGACTCATACGTTCCCCATTTGCAGGTCATAAGTAAGTTATGTGACACACATTGCTTATAAGTGGAAATATGTCCATTAATACTGTTCATTGATTGTTGGACTGCAGCTTTCAGCCAGACTGTATCAAATATACCTGTTGTGTTGTTTCAGTCGGATTCATTATCATAACCTGAAAAAGACAGCATCCTGATTTTGGAAAACACCGTCTGAAAATACTTTAATTCCTTGTCATGGCTGAAGAAACATAGCTGTTTAAAAGAAGTCCCTCTGTGGCTTTTCTGCTCTTTAAACCAGGCAGGGGTACTGATCAGATGTGGCCGGGGGCAACCAATCAGGCCATGACACAGGCACTTTGCGCCACAAGTAGACAATGAACTTATTTGAAAACTTGAAAGAGTCACACGTTTAGCACAGGCAGCATTTGATTCTTCAACAGTCTTCATGCAATGAAAATTAATCACATGATCCAGCAAGAGAAAAATAAAATAATGTTAAATTACTCTGTTTTGCCTCCATGGAGAGAAGAGATGCCGCTTGACAGTGTACATGCACTGGAAGTGCTCATCAGTATTTAAAAGGGTTGTGAAAAATCCACAGACGGGGTTCTCAGTAGGATTTTTTTTTTTTTTTTTTTTTTTTTTTTGTGAGCGTAATGGGATGGAAAAATCACCTTTTAAACGCGGGTTTGGGGGATGCTTAGGCTTCACCACCCTCCCCCCAAAAGCTTTTATGCCTCAAGTCCAGATGGAAGAAGATAACATCTCTGCGCTTCAAAATGTGAGGAAAGTGTCTCCAAAAACTCCAATTTGAGGTTGAAGCTGCAGAGGAGACCTTCATCTGTTTAAATGCCCTCAGGGTCCAGCTCACTTGTCGTCTCTGCAAACTCACACACCGGCTGCTATGCTTCCAAGGCTCTTTAAATATTAACTATTTTATCATTTGAAAAAGCTGTTTCCTTTTATATTTTAACACTAAATGAATGAGTCATTAAACATGTCTATGAAGTCAAACTTCAGTCAAGACATTTACACTTACACAGGTAGAAGAAGCCCTGCCCCTGTTGTGCATAATTTCAAAATATTCACAATCCCTAGAATAGTGAAATGCTCCTGACACATCTACACTCTTCTGTGTTTTGGCCTGATGCCTTGTTTGTTTTGGCTTTAACCCTCAGGAGTCGCTTGACACTGATATGCGTTAAAAGTCACATGACCAAATTAAGCGACCCTCCCATCAAATTCCCCACACTTTAAGTTTCAGTTTGAATGTTTCTTGAAAGTGCAGACATCAACCTACGTACTGCTTTTTAAATTTTGTTGATAGACCCAGTAAAACCTGAATAATAATCATTTTCACCAGGCATTTTGTTGAATTATTATGATATGTGGAGTGCTGCTCCGTCAATCACTTAGTCCAGTGTGCATGAGCGAGTGCGCGATCAGGTGGATTTCCTCACTTTTCCTATTTGCTTGGAGCATTTACAATGGGAAAAGAAAAATCATTATTTCCCCTTTATTCTTTGGTGTAAAAGTCAATATATTTGGTATGAAAGGCACAGTCAAAGCCCCTCTCATCGCAGCTGCACAATCGCTTTGACCAGTCGCGCATGTGCGCATGCCAACGTGTGAAGATTTAGCTTTGCTAAATACAGCTGCTAAGTCATGGTAACAACCAGGTATCCTGACTAGATCCGGATTCAAACCCATCAGAGTGCATTCAGATTTAGACAAACATACATTTTTGCAAGCCGGGCCACAGGAAACAATTTCCCCCTTCTTCCAATCAAAATTGGGCCCGTGCCATTGCAACCAGGGGTGACCCAAAATGATCGGGTGAGTCATATTATCTAGAACATGGAAGCTTATACACTCAACAAAAATATAAACGCAACACTTTTGGTTTTGCTCCCATTTTGTATGAGATGAACTCAAAGATCTAAAACTTTTTCCACATACACAATATCACCATTTCCCTCAAATATTGTTCACAAACCAGTCTAAATCTGATAGTGAGCACTTCTCCTTTGCTGAGATAATCCATCCCACCTCACAGGTGTGCCACATCAAGATGCTGATTAGACACCATGATTAGGGCACAGGTGTGCCTTAGACTACCCACAATAAAAGGCCACTCTGAAAGGTGCAGTTTTGTTTTATTGGGAGGGATACCAGTCAGTATCTGACTGGTATCCCTCCCTTAGAGGTGTCTAATCAGCATCTTGATATGGCAAGTTTGTGTTTTGGAAATTGTAAATTTCCAAAACACATTAAAATGTGGGAAACAGTTATATATAACTATTTAGATAAAAAAAAAAAAATTCAGGAAATACTTCAGGTGTTTTTTTTTTTTTTTTTTTAAACAGCTATTTACAAAACAATAAGATCCCACACAAATTATATTCGTGCCACTCAGAAAAACAATTCCTGTCCAAATCAAGATTTTTCAACATGTCACAGACCTAACACATCGTCCGGTCTACAATCCGGTCTACAATCGTAGGCAGTATTGGGCACTTAGAGGCTGTTTTTTTTCCTCTCCTCAATTTGAGTGACATTTGCATGGACCCATGTGATGAGTGGGGGAGTCAATACACGTTGACGTCATTCGTCTCCACCAACCGTAAAAAGGAAGACTTTTTTCCTACCAGCTACAGGTGTCAAAACAGCCTGATGTGCACAAAGGCAGCACACATCCATAACAAATGGCTTTGGGAACATTTTATTTGGCTTTGGGCGTGCCTTTCCTGCCAAAAGACAAAGCTTTTCCACCAAAAAATGAGAAATCATGGTTTTTCTTTTCTGATTGTAAATGCTCCACGCAGACAGAAGAAATTGAGGGGAAAACAAACGAACAAAAAAAACACCCACGGGGAAAGCGAGGCAACCACGGGGAAAGCTTTTTTCTCTGTCAGCTCCTGAACGCAGCGCAATGAATAAATACATCGAGGAATCTCTCGCAGCTGGCTTGATTAGACTGTCATCATTCCCCACAGGGGTGGGGTTCTTCTTTGTAGAAAAGAAAGATAAGTCTCTCCGACCCTGCATTGATCCATTTATCGGCTGCCACTTATCTCCTCCGCGTTTGAGTTGTTAGGAGACAATGTGTTTACTAAACTCAACTTACACAACGCAAATCATTTGTTCCGGATAAAACAGAGATGAGTGGAAAATGGCCTTTAATACGCTGTCCGGACATTATGATTATCTGGTCATGCCTTTTGGACTCGCCAGTGCACCAACCGTTTTCCAAAACCTAGTCAATGATGTGGTGCAGGAGTTCCTGAATAAATTTCTTTGTTTATCTGGATGACATCCTAATCTTTTCCCCTGATCTGGCGACTCGCACCCGTCATGTACGCAGAGTATTACAAGCCCTACTGCAAAATGATATTTTTGTAAAAGATGAGAAATGTGAATTCCACAGACCCACGTTGGGCTTGTTATTGCTGAGGGAGAAATAAAAATAGATTCGGAGAAGGGTCCAGCGGTGCGGGACTGGGCCGTTACCACATCTCAAAAAGAAATGCAACGATTCTTGGGATTTGCAAACCTTTATCGTAAATTCATTTGAAATTTGAGTACGGTCAAGGCAACACTGCATGCTGTCCATCCGGCTCCATTCATCTGGAGCCGGAGTGTGATGAGGCATTCAGTCCTAAAACATTGCTTTAACGCGGCCCCCGTGCTATTTCTTCCTGACCCTGCTCGGCAGTTCGTGGTTGAGGTTGATGCTTTTAATGCGGTGGTAGGACTGGCCCTTTCACAGAGAAACCCCTCAGACAACAGGCTGCACCCATGCGCCTTCCTGTCAAAAAAGCTGACTGCAGCAGAGTGAAACTATGGTGACTGCGAGTTGTTGGCAGTTAAGGTGGCCTTGGAGTGGCAGAACTGGTTGGAGGGAGCACAAATTCTGTTCGTATTCTATACTGATCACAAAAATCCGGAATATCTACGCTTGGCCAAACATCTTAGTTCCCACTAGGCCAGATGGGCCATTTTCTTCAGCTGCTTCATTGTAATGCTGTCCTACCGACCGTGCTCAAAAAATGGTAAACCGGATGCTTTGTCCCGTCAGGGGCACCGATAGACACGCCTATGGATCCAGAGACTATCTTTCCCACATCCTGCTTCATATCCGCTTTAACTTGGGATATTGAGTTGAGGGTTAAATCTGCTTTAGGTAATGAGCCTGTTCCCGCAGGTTGTCTGCAAGACAGATTTTTCATCCCCGAAACCCTCAGGGGGGATGTGATTCGCTGGTGCCATGAGAGCTGTTTATTTTGTCACCCAGGAATTAAGAAGACTTTATCTGTTGTACAGCAAAGATCCTGTTGACCAGGAATTAATAAGGATGTTACAGAATATGTCCAACCATCCACCTGTGGGCACATTGTTACCGCTAGCTGTTCCCACTCGCCCGTGGACACACATCTCCATAGACTTGTAACCGGTTTTCCGCGCTATAAGGGACACACTGATTTTAACTGTTGTAGATCTGTCAAAAATGGTACATTTCATTTCTTTACCATGCCTTCTGTCAGGTAAAGAAACAGTAATGTTATCTCAAGTGTTTAAGTTACATGGGTTACCGCAGGATATTGTGTCTGACTGGGGACCTCAGTTTGTATCCAACTTCTGGGGAGAGTTCTGCTGTGTACTCTGGGTCACGTCAAGTTTAACCTTGGGCTACCATCCATGGAAAGTTTTAACCAAGACTTAGAGAAAGGTCTCCGGATTCTCGCCTTTCAACACCCAGCAGCATGGTCAGCACAGCTCCCCTGGATTGAACTCTCACACAATAGTTTACCCTCAGCATCCTTAGGTTACTCCCCTTTCCATGTTGTATACAGTCACCAGCCTTCTATTTTCCCCTCGGTTAATCTTAACTCGTCTGTCCCCTCAGCTCTCAGCCTCATTACACTAATTTTTGGTCTACAAGGCCACCGCGGATCACAGGAGGTCCACCACGCCACCGTACACTCCCGGGCAGAAAGTTTCACTTTCCGCACACCACCTTACACTTAGGGGACAGCCCAAGAAGTTGGCTCCCAGGTTCGTTGGTCCCTTTCCGATAGCCAAGATTATTAACCCTGTTTCTTTTCGTCTCCGTCTCCTCAGGTCCATGCACATTCAATCAATCAATCAATCAATTTTTTTTTTATATAGCGCCAAATCACAACAAATAGTTGCCCCAAGGCGCTTTATATTGTAAGGCAAGGCCATACAATAATTATGTAAAACCCCAACGGTCAAAACGACCCCCTGTGAGCAAGCACCTGGCTACAGTGGGAAGGAAAAACTCCCTTTTAACAGGAAGAAACCTCCAGCAGAACCAGGCTCAGGGAGGGGCAGTCTTCTGCTGGGACTGGTTGGGGCTGAGGGAGAGAACCAGGAAAAAGACATGCTGTGGAGGGGAGCAGAGATCGATCACTAATGATTAAATGCCGAGTGGTGCATACAGAGCAAAAAGAAAGAAACAGTGCATCATGGGAACCCCCCAGCAGTCTACGTCTATAGCAGCATAACTAAGGGATGGTTCAGGGTCACCTGATCCAGCCCTAACTATAAGCTTTAGCAAAAAGGAAAGTTTGAAGCCTAATCTTAAAAGTAGAGAGGGTGTCTGTCTCCCTGATCTGAATTGGGAGCTGGTTCCACAGGAGAGGAGCCTGAAAGCTGAAGGCTCTGCCTCCCATTCCACTCTTACAAACCCTAGGAACTACAAGTAAGCCTGCAGTCTGAGAGCGAAGCGCTCTATTGGGGTGATATGGTACTATGAGGTCCCTAAGATAAGATGGGACCTGATTATTCAAAACCTTATAAGTAAGAAGAAGAATTTTAAATTCTATTCTAGAATTAACAGGAAGCCAATGAAGAGAGGCCAATATGGGTGAGATATGCTCTCTCCTTCTAGTCCCCGTTAGTACTCTAGCTGCAGCATTTTGAATTAACTGAAGGCTTTTTAGGGAACTTTTAGGACAACCTGATAATAATGAATTACAATAGTCCAGCCTAGAGGAAATAAATGCATGAATTAGTTTTTCAGCATCACTCTGAGACAAGACCTTTCTAATTTGAGATATTGCGTAAATGCAAAAAAGCAGTCCTACATATTTGTTTAATATGTGCTTTGAATGACATATCCTGATCAAAAATGACTCCAAGATTTCTCACAGTATTACTAGAGGTCAGGGTAATGCCATCCAGAGTAAGGATCTGGTTAGACACCATGTTTCTAAGATTTGTGGGGCCAAGTACAATAACTTCAGTTTTATCTGAGTTTAAAAGCAGGAAATTAGCGGTCATCCATGTCTTTGTCTGTAAGACAATCCTGCAGTTTAGCTAATTGGTGTGTGTCCTCTGGCTTCATGGATAGATAAAGCTGGGTATCATCTGCGTAACAGTGAAAATTTAAGCAATACCGTCTAATAATACTGCCTAAGGGAAGCATGTATAAAGTGAATAAAATTGGTCCTAGCACAGAACCTTGTGGAACTCCATAATTCACTTTAGTCTGTGAAGAAGATTCCCCATTTACATGAACAAATTGTAATCTATTAGACAAATATGATTCAAACCACCGCAGCGCAGTGCCTTTAATACCTATGGCATGCTCTAATCTCTGTAATAAAACTTTATGGTCAACAGTATCAAAAGCAGCACTGAGGTCTAACAGAACAAGCACAGAGATGAGTCCACTGTCCGAGGCCATAAGAAGATCATTTGTAACCTTCACTAATGCTGTTTCTGTACTATGATGAATTCTAAAACCTGACTGAAACTCTTCAAATAGACCATTCCTCTGCAGATGATCAGTTAGCTGTTTTACAACTACCCTTTCAAGAATTTTTGAGAGAAAAGGAAGGTTGGAGATTGGCCTATAATTAGCTAAGATAGCTGGGTCAAGTGATGGCTTTTTAAGTAATGGTTTAATTACTGCCACCTTAAAAGCCTGTGGTACATAGCCAACTAACAAAGATAGATTGATCATATTTAAGATCGAAGCATTAAATAATGGTAGGGCTTCCTTGAGCAGCCTGGTAGGAATGGAGTCTAATAGACATGTTGATGGTTTGGATGAAGTAACTAATGAAAATAACTCAGACAGAACAATCGGAGAGAAAGAGTCTAACCAAATACCGGCATCACTGAAAGCAGCCAAAGATAACGATACGTCTTTGGGATGGTTATGAGTAATTTTTTCTCTAATAGTTAAAATTTTGTTAGCAAAGAAAGTCATGAAGTCATTACTAGTTAAAGTTAATGGAATACTCAGCTCAATAGAGCTCTGACTCTTTGTCAGCCAAGCTACAGTGCTGAAAAGAAACCTGGGGTTGTTCTTATTTTCTTCAATTAGTGATGAGTAGAAAGATGTCCTAGCTTTACGGAGGGCTTTTTTATAGAGCAACAGACTTTTTTTCCAGGCTAAGTGAAGATCTTCTAAATTAGTGAGACGCCATTTCCTCTCCAACTTACGGGTTATCGGCTTTAAGCTACGAGTTTGTGAGTTATACCACGGAGTCAGGCACTTCTGATTTAAAGCTCTCTTTTTCAGAGGAGCTACAGCATCCAAAGTTGTCTTCAATGAGGATGTAAAACACTTTCATCCCACTTTCCATGTCAGTCATCTCAAACCTGGCTGTTCTAGTGTTTTGACCAACCCACCTATCAAACCTGCGTGTCTTTGGATGTGGGAGGAAGCCGGAGCACCCGGAGAAAAGGCCACAGGTGGGAATTGAACCCATGACCTTCTCGCTGTGAGGCAACAGTGCTAAGCACTAAGCCACTGTGCTGCCATGAAATAAATATAAAATTTAACATAAATTACTACCACCACCATTATTTAAAAGGAAAAAAACAGATTTGTGCAACCACAGTAGACTGAACATTGCACTGAACTTTGTAAACGTAGAACAAAGTATTCAAGTATTTAGCCTTGTAAACATACATGTAAGTGATAATGTACAAATTTCTTCAGTAAGAAATATACATTATGTACATTACTTACTGAAGAAATTTGCACTTATTAATCTCAACCTCTCAATCTCAACCTTGCACATCTGACCAGAATGTGGTGGAGAGTCCAGCAGGCATGGTGTTGGCAGGGAGCAAAGGAGAGAAGTCAGTGCTTTTAAGTGCTGCACATCCATGACAGGGAGAGGAACAGGTGAAAGTGTGCCGATGCTTAAGAGACGAGCAACTCCAGGCTACCTTGTTGACCCCCCAGCAGGATTCCTGGCCGTGTGGACAGATGCATAGTAGTCTCCAAAATGAAATCTTGTGAGGAAAAGAACAGAGTTGCATGTCTGTCCTCACGCAGACAGGAGCAGGAGTCAGATTTAGTCCCCCGCGGGGACTAAATCTCGAGGTTGGAGGTGAGCTCACTGTACTGGCTGATGACGGAAACAGAGCTGCAGGCGGGGGCTCTGCTGGCGCAATGCAAGGCAGCGTGTGTCATGGCTACGAACCCACACTGGCTCCTATGGGTGACATGGACTAACAGTGTCTAGTGACATCTTGAAACGGTCCAGTTCAAAGGGTTGGCGAACTCAGCCACCCGCCACCCTGCTAGGAAATGACAGCCGCACTTTGCGCCTGATTTTCCGTACTGCCCCCTGATCCTCAACCGCTGCTTACCGTCTGGCTGCTGCAGTTCTCCATGTGCCCATGTACCACCCAAAACACAACACAATGATGTCACCCCCAAAATGTAATGCAATCTGACTTTTTTTTTTTTTTTTAAACATTGAAAGTTTAACCAGTTTCCCTTGACGTGGGGAAAAAACACGAAAGTCTCTTCAGTTCGTGCAAAAAAAAAAAAGGGAGTGAGAGGGAAAGAAGTCAGAGGTAGAAGAGGCGCAGAGATCACCACTTTGTGAAGAATAAAAGTTAACAGATGCACTGGAAAACATGTTTACCCCAAATCATACTGACAGATTGAGTCCAGATTCCAAAAAAAAAAAAAAAAAAACGTTTTTTAGGGGGGCCTGTTCGTTCGGTGACACCGGTCCGCTCTTTTTTTATGTTCTGTCTTGTCTAATTAAATATGCTGTTCTTAAGCTAAAAGTAGCGTGTGAGCATTGCTGTCGATGAAATTTACGTTTACAGCTATCAACTTTTTAAAAGAAGAATTTTGCGATATGTATCACAGAGAGAAATAGAGGGAGGATAGTGAGAAAGAAACTGTCAAAAGTTTAATTTGAATAATAGAATCAAGAATCCATGGAATTGGCGTTGGCTTTAATTTAAAATCGGCAATGAATATCTTCATGAACACAACTAGCAATTTCTACCAAAAAAGTCAGTATTGTGCCTTATTTTCTGAAATGCTTTAAAGTAGACCTGCATTGAAATAAATGTGGTCAGATTTCAGAAAGAAATAGTTATGTATTTATAAGACCCTTGTGAATCCAGTAAAGTAAATCTGTAAGCCCAAATTTGTAATTCAGCAGAGAAATCTTCGTTTAAAAATGACAAATTTGCAGCTAGAATTTAGCCCTCCGTGAAAACAGTTTGTACATCCGGATCATTTCCATGACGTCGGGGACAAGACAACGCGCTCGCGCCTTCAGTCCGATCCTGCATTGAAATTGATTTTATCTGTTAGTAATGTTACTGTTTTACACATCCTGGTTTCAACATCCAAAAGTAAGCTGCAATGAATGCGAGATACAGCTCTGCATGCTCAGATCAGCGGCGGCATCGACAGCGGGCATCGTTCTTCCCCGACGCCTCGCTCTCACTGCCTCCGATGCACTTACAGAGTGCATGCGCTCGTTAAATTCCACCGCGGGCCACTCACACCCCCGTGTCTGCTGTGCAGCCACAGACACGGCTCTGTCTACTGAATGGAGGTGCAGCCAACTTGGCACAAGTCCAGAGACTACGCTCGCCATTTTGATGCTGAGCGGCCGGTGACACCTGTTGCTCGCAAGGACAGATTCTTGCGGCAAAATCTGCAGCGCCGCACGTCTCGGTAATCGGAGCCGCAGAGCTCCGTGGCCGCTGAGAGAGGTTTATATCTTTTTAATGACTTGGATTCTTTACAGGTCCTGCCTCCGTACCCTGCGACGGTAACGCCGGAGGCGAAAGACAGATTTTCAATGCAACACCACTCAATCAAACGGGCGTATGAAAAAGTCCCCAAAAATATTTTCAAGCACAAATAAAATAAATGTGTACTCACCAAGCGTACTGCAAGACAATATGAAGTTTTAAAAAAGTAGATCCTTCCGTATAAGACAAGAAAAAGGTGCAGATGCAAACTGACGTAAATCCACAAATTACAGTTGGCGCGCGCAATGCATGCTGGGAGAGGGTCTTCTCCCTGACGTCTCGGCAGCATCCCGGATGTGATGACAGTTTTGCGGAAGGCTAAATTTTAGCTGTCAATTTGTCATTTTTAAATGAAGATTTCTCCGTTGAATGACAGATCTGGGCTTGCAGATTTACTTTACTACATTCAGAAGGATCTTATGTGTAAATATGTCATTTTTTGGTCCAAAGATCTGACTGCATTTATTTCAATGCAGGTCTACTTTAAAGTGCCACCTTAATTATCATGAATCATGCTGTGAATGATTGTGTTGTGGCTAAATGCTTATGTTAAATACTGGATGATTGGTGATTTAGCCAGTTATGTTCCTCCATGAACCCATTTTTGCATGTTAAATACAAAGTAAATTGTATATGCAGTATTTAATTTGCATAAATGTTTTCTAAATGTTCATCAGATTAAAAAGGGTTTCATGAGAAGTACACACCCAACAACCACAAAGGAGTTACATGTTTCTAACCAGCTCAGATACTGCAGTGATATCCTGAATGAGATGTTCTCAAAGAGGCACTATCCATATGCATGGGTGTTTTATACCCCTGTTGATGCTGATGCTTTGGGCTTGTATGACTACCATGACATTATCAAGGAGCCCATGGACCTCAGCACTATCAAGGTAAGTTTCACTTTTCATCATGACAAGGTAATCGTTTATATATTAAAGGATTATTAACCAAGTGGGAGGTCTGTACAGGGAAATATGAGACTGAGGTGTTAGTATGGCCCGAGCATTAGTGAGGTCCGTGTGGGGAAAAACACAGGTCTGATATCCCTGCACAGCCCGAGCAAATGAGATTAATAATTTATTATATGGCTGTTATACATATAAACACGCAAACTTAGTGTCACCTGAATATGCTGCTGACTAGGGTTGGGTATCAAGAACCAGTTCTTTTCGAGTATCGTTAAGAAATGATTCGATCCACTGACATCAATAGCCTTTTTGCTTAACGATTCCCTTATCAGTCCTTCAGAGCGGCTGTTGGTTTTGAGGGTGTTTGAAGGGAAAATGATCATTTCTCTACGTTGATTACAGACCCTGCAGCGGGTCTGTAATCAATCGTTTTGGCAGCGCGACTACACTTTGAAGCGTGAATCAATGAAGTAATGCTTCGATCCACTAGCTCGTTGGTTCTTTGCTTCGCTGCTCTTCAGAAACGGCAAGTCCTCTTCTTAACCCCTCTCAAAGCCATTAAAATATCATGAGTCACTTTTGTGTGGATTAAAGTTACTAACTGGGACTCTTAGCTTGTTGCAGTCAAGAAACAAGAATCGTCCTCTGTTCCATTGACACAGCTCCAAACACTGCGCTGCTGTCTGCTAAGACAGAGTCTGCTCGGAATTCATAACTTCAAAACGAATGGCCGCTTTGAATAAAATGACACCTCTTACAAACGTTGTAATACAGACAATAAACTACAATCGACTAAAACGTTTTTTTTCCTCCTAAAATGAGACGTCCTGGATTCTTTATGAATTACATTCTAACGTGTAGCACAGCTGCAAGAGCTCAGCTCAGATGTATAGAAAGACATTCATGCAATAATGTCTGAAAGGAAATGCTTTTGACAATAACTACAGATTTTATTTCTATTTATGTCCAGAGATCAAGGATCCACCATGTAGAGTTTATAATGTCCATTTCATATTTATTTACTTTAAGACTCAATAAAATGTTGTTCAGTTTCAATTTAATCGGCTTATAAAGCATCAAATCACAAGTGTCATCTCACGACACCTTACATAGAACAGTTCAACATAAAAAAATTTAAATAAATAAATGAAAATTCAAATACATAATTAAAAACAGAAGTAAAGAATAAAACAGATAAAAATAAAAACTATTCATAAGAGAATAAAAATAGGCTTTAAGTCTTGATTTAAAAATGTCCACGGACTCCGTCTGCCTCACACTTGCAGGAAGACCGCTCCACAGAGCAGGTGCATGATAAGAAAAAGGTCTTTGACCTGCTGACATAGAAAACCAGAAAAGCCTACTTTTAGTACACAAAAAATTCACAAGAGGTATCGATAAGCAGAACTGATAATGGTATCGATATCAATAAAATCTTATCGATACCCATCCTTACTGCTGACTGTGTTGAGCTTGTTCACTTTCTTCACATCCATGAAGAACTTGCTAACATACGGTCCGGTCATTAGCTGGTAAATTTTCAATCTGTTTTTTCCGATGTTGTTTAGATGTTTATGGAGTATGTTCATGTCCGACTTGGTTTTTCTAACGTGTTTTAGCTTCCTTTTTTGCAACGAAAATGCACATTGTGGACCGATTGTCACGGTACCCGGTCCAGATATGGGACAATATCCGACCGGTAATCAGCCAGTCAGAGCGTGCATAGCATCGCAGCCATATAATAAATAATTTGATTTACATATTCGAATACTAATATCAAAGTTTTGCTTTCCAAATTAATGGTATAATTGCAGAAAAAAATGGATCAGCAGAGGTATGCAGATGCAGAAGCTTTTGCTGCAGATGTCAGACTGATGTTCTCCAATTGTTATAAATACAATCCACTGACACATGAAGTTGTCTCTATGGCAAGAAAACTTCAGGTACAGACTTTAACTTTTTGTCTTGTTTCTTTGTTTTCCCCCACAATCGTGACATCAAGTATTGCTGCCATTTTTATGTAGAACTGCTGGTGTGAAAATGATCATGCTGATAAACTAATAATCTTTCATAGATGATTGTCATTACTTCAGTGACATGAAAGGGTCCAATTAGTGGAATCATTCTGAGTCAACTGACATAATTTACATAACTACGATTTTTAAAAAATATCGGCTGCATGCGCCTTTATCACAACTTTGAACTGTTCAAAGAATAAAAATGAAAAATCATAAACAATTGATGTGTTACTAGGAACATACACAAAACCAGCAGTCCTTATTTATTAATGTTCCAGAACAAAAACATTTATATCAAATAATGAAACTGGTTAATGGTGATGTTTTTTGTTCTTTTATTGCATTGCTCATCATTTAATCTCAGAATAGTTCTAGCAACAAGCAGTTAATAGCCAGTATTATAAGAGTCAGGCAGGTGGTAATTTGTGGCGCCTTAAGATTTGTCCCAAACTTTTTTGCGGGTAGATATGTAAAAAAAAAAAGGGGGGGGTGGGCTTCATAGATAATTGGCAAAGCTTCTGGGGAAAACCTGGTCTTGTTAGCAGAGACAGCATCCATCCCACTTTGGATGGAGCAGCTCTCATTTCTATAAATCTGGCCAATTTTATTAAACCCTCCAAACCATGACTACCCAGGGTTGGGACCAGGAAACAGAGTGGTAGTCTTACACACCTCTCTGCAGCTTCTCAACCCTGCCATCCCCCCAATACCCCATCCCCGTAGAGACGGTGCCTTCTCCCAGACCACCAACAACCAGTAAAAATCTATTTAAGCATAAAAATTCAAAAAGAAAAAATAATCAATCAATCAACATTTATTTATAAAGTGCTTTACAGCACCGACTGGTGTCCAAAGTGCTTAACATTAAAAACACAAAACACATAAAATAAAATTTTAAAACAACACATAAAAAAGAACATAAAAATAATGTCACCTCCCCACTAAGTGTTAAAAGCCAGTTTAAATAAATAAGTCTTTAACTTAGATTTAAAAAGTGCTAGGTATGTAACTAATATATAGCACTAATAATACAACCCCTGGCAAAAATTATGGAATCACTGGCCTCGGAGGATGTTCATTCAGTTGTTTAATTTTGTAGAAAATAAGCAGATCACAGACATGACACAAAACTAAAGTCATTTCAAATGGCAACTTTCTGGCTTTAAGAAACACTATAAGAAATCAAGAAAAAAAATTGTGGCAGTCAGTAACGGTTACTTTTTTAGACCAAGCAGAGGGAAAAAAAATATGGACTCACTCAATTCTGAGGAAAAAATTATGGAATCACCCTGTAAATGTTCATCCCCAAAACTAACACCTGCATCAAATCAGATCTGCTCGTTAGTCTGCATCTAAAAAGGAGTGATCACATCTTGAAGAGCTGTTGCACCAAGTGGACTGACATGAATAATGGCTCCAACACGAGAGATGTCAATTGAAACAAAGGAGAGGATTATCAAACTCTTAAGAGGGTAAATCATCACGCAATGTTGCAAAAGATGTTGGTTGTTCAGTCAGCTGTGTCTAAACTCTGGACCAAATACAAACAACATGGGAAGGTTGTTAAAGGCAAACATACTGGTAGACCAGGGAAGACATCAAAGCGTCAAGACAGACATGGTATAACTCACAAACTCGTAACCCGTAAGTTGGAGAGGAAATGGCGTCTCACTAATTTAGAAGATCTTCAATTAGCCTGGAAAAAGAGTCTGTTGCTTTATAAAAAAGCCCTCCGTAAAGCTAGGACATCTTACTACTCATCACTCATTGAAGAAAATAAGAACAACCCCAGGTTTCTTTTCAGCACTGTAGCCAGGCTGACAGAGTCAGAGCTCTATTGAGCCGAGTATTCCTTTAACTTTAACTAGTAATGACTTCATGACTTTCTTTGCTAATAAAATTTTAACTATTAGAGAAAAAATTACTCATAACCATCCAAAAGACATATCGTTATCTTTGGCTGCTTTCAGTAATGCTGGTATTTGGTTAGACTCTTTCTCTCCGATTGTTCTGTCTGAGTTATTTTCATTAGTCACTTCCTCCAAACCATCAACATGTCTATTAGACCCCATTCCTACCAGGCTGCTCAAGGAAGCCCTACCATTAATTAACGCTTCGATCTTAAATATGATCAATCTATCTTTATTAGTTGGCTATGTACCTCAGGCTTTTAAGGTGGCAATAATTAAACCATTACTTAAAAAGCCATCACTTGACCCAGCTATCTTAGCTAATTATAGGCCAATCTCCAACCTTCCTTTACTCTCAAAAAGTCTTGAAAGGGTAGTTGTAAAACAGCTAACTGATCATCTGCAGAGGAATGGTCTATTTGAAGAGTTTCAGTCAGGTTTCAGAATTCATCATAGTACAGAAACAGCATTAGTGAAGGTTACAAATGATCTTCTTATGGCCTCAGACAGTGAACTCATCTCTGTGCTTGTCCTGTTAGACCTCAGTGCTGCTTTTGATACTGTTGACCATAAAATTTTATTAGAGATTAGAGCATGCCATAGGTATTAAAGGCACTGCGCTGCGGTGGTTTCAATCATATTTATCTAATAGATTACAACCCCTGGCAAAATTATGGAATCACCGGCCTCGGAGGATGTTCATTCAGTTGTTTAATTTTGTAGAAAAAAAGCAGATCACAGACATGACACAAAACTAAAGTCATTTCAAATGGCAACTTTCTGGCTTTAAGAAACACTATAAGAAATCAAGAGAAAAAGATTGTGGCAGTCAGTAACGCTTACTTTTTTTAGACCAAGCAGCGGAAAAAAATATGGAATCACTCAATTCTGAGGAAAAAATTATGGAATCACCCTGTAAATTTTCATCCCCAAAACTAACACCTGCATCATATCAGATCTGCTCATTAGTCTGCATCTAAAAAGGAGTGAACACACCTTGGAGAGCTGTTGCACCAAGTGGACTGACTTGAATCATGGCTCCAACACGAGAGATGTCAATTGAAACAAAGGAGAGGATTATCAAACTCTTAAAAGAGAGTAAATCATCACGCAATGTTGCAAAAGATGTTGGTTGTTCACAGTCAGCTGTGTCTAAATACAAACAACATGGGAAGGTTGTTAAAGGCAAACATACTGGTAGACCAAGGAAGACATCAAAGCGTCAAGACAGAAAACTTAAAGCAATATGTCTCAAAAATAAAAAAATGTACAACAAAACAAATGAGGAACGAATGGGAGGAAACTGGAGTCAACGTCTGTGACCGAACTGTAAGAAACTGCCTAAAGGAAATGGGATTTACATACAGAAAAGCTAAACGAAAGGCATCATTACACCTAAACAGAAAAAAACAAGGTTACAATGGGCTAAGGAAAAGCAATTGTGGACTGTGGATGACTGGATGAAAGTCATATTCAGTGATGAATCTCGAATCTGCATTGGGCAAGGTGATGATGCTGGAACTTTTGTTTGATGCCTTTCCAATGAGATTTATAAAGATGACTGCCTGAAGAGAACATGTAAATTTCCACAGTCATTGATGATATGGGGCTGCATGTCAGGTAAAGGCACTGGGGAGATGGCTGTCATTACATCATCAATAAATGCACAAGTTTATGTTGATATTTTGGACAATTGAAAGGATGTTTGGGGATGATGAAATCATTTTTCAAGATGATAATGCATCTTGCCATAGAGCAAAAACTGCAAAAACATTCCTTGCAAAAAGACACATAGGGTCAATGTCATGGCATAGGGTCAATGTCAATGAGCAGATCTGATTTGATGCAGGTGTTAATTTGGGGGATGAAAATTTACAGGGTGATTCCATAATTTTTTCCTCAGAATTGAGTGAGTCCATATTTTTTTCCTCTGCTTGGTCTAAAAAAAGTAACCGTTACTGACTGCCACAATCTTTTTTTCTTGATTTCTTATAGTGTTTCTTAAAGCCAGAAAGTTGCCATTTGAAATGACTTTAGTTTTGTGTCATGTCTGTGATCTGCTTTTTTTCTACAAAATTAAACAACTGAATGAACATCCTCTGAGACCGGTGATTCCATAATTTTTGCCAGGGGTTGTACAATTTGTTCATGTAAATGGGGAGTCTTCTTCACAGACTAAGGTTAATTATGGAGTTCCACAAGGTTCTGTGCTAGGACCAATTTTATTCACTTTTTACATGCTTCCCTTAGGCAGTATTATTAGAAAGCATTGCTTAAATTTTCATTGTTACGCAGATGATACCCAGCTTTATCTATCCATGAAGCCATAGGACACACACCAATTACTTAAACTGCAGGAATGTCTTACAGACATAAAGACATGGATGACGTCTAATTTCCTGCTTTTAAATTCAGATAAAACTGAAGTTATTGTACTTGGCCCCACAAATCTTAGAAACATGGTGTTTAACCAGATCCTTACTCTGGATGGCATTACCCTGACCTCTAGTAATACTGTGAGAAATCTTGGAGTCATTTTTGATCAGGATATGTCCTTCAATGTGCATATTAAGCAAATATGTAGGACTGCTTTTTTACATTTGCGCAATATCTCTAAATAGAAAGGTCTTGTCTCAGAGTGATGCTGAAAAACTAATTCATGCATTTATTTTCTCTAGGCTGGACTATTGTAATTCATTATTATCAGGTTGTCCTAAAAGTTCCCTGAAAAGCCTTCAGTTAATGCAAAATGCTGCAGCTAGAGTACTGACGGGGACTAGAAGGAGAGAGCATATTTCACCCATATTGGCCTCTCTTCATTGGCTTCCTGTTAATTCTAGAATAGAATTTAAAATTCTTCTTCTTACTTATAATGTTTTGAATAATCAGGTCCCTTCTTATCTTAGGGACCTCTTAGTACCATATCACCCCAATAGAGCGCTTCGCTCTCAGACTGCAGGCTTACTTGTAGTTCCTAGGGTTTGTAAGAGTAGAATGGGAGGCAGAGCCTTCAGCTTTCAGGCTCCTCTCCTGTGGAACCAGCTCCCAATTCGGATCAGGGAGACAGACACCCTCTCTACTTTTATGATTAGGCTTAAAACCTTCCTCTTTGCTAAAGCTTATAGTTAGGGCTGGATCAGGTGACCCTGATCCATCCCTTAGTTATGCTGCTATAGACTTAGACTGCTGGGGGGTTCCCATGATGCACTGAAGGTTTATTTCTCTTTTTGCTCTGTATGCACCACTCTACATTTAATCATTAGTGATTGATCTCTGCTCTCTTCCACAGCATGTCTTTTTCCTGGTTCTCTCACTCAGCCCCAACCAGTCCCAGCAGAAGACTGCCCCTCCCCGAGCCTGGTTCTGCTGGAGGTTTCTTCCTGTTAAAAGGGAGTTTTTCCTTCCCACTGTCGCCAAGTGCTTGCTCATAGGGGGTCGTTTTGACCGTTGGGGTTTTTCTGTAATTATTGTATGGCTTTTGCCTTACAATATAAAGCGCCTTGGGGCAACTGTTGTTGTGATTTGGCGCTATATAAATAAAATTGATTTGATTTTGATTTGATGTTAGAAACAATCAAAAATCAATTTTTTTTTTTTATTTATTTATTTATTTATTTATATTTTTTTATCCATGATTGGGTCCTGGAAATTTCAGGGGTCAAAATGAGTCAAAATGGCAAAATCACAAAATGTATGTTTTTGAATGCTCATATTTCCATGTGCCCTGAGTGAGCCAAATTGATTTCCATTTGTGTTAGCCTATCAGGTATGGACTCTCCAAAAACAGGATAATGTTGGTGGCTGACTCAGGGCACAGCTCATAGGTGGTGCTGCAAATTGCTATTTTTGTAATTGTGCTCATTTTCACATTGCCGGTGTGCCCTGCGCCCTTCGTCACCCAAGGTCTTTTATGCATGTGATGATAGAGTAGGACCTACTTAAAATTTTGGCAGCTGACTTTGGGCGCACAAGTATAGGGGCCCTTTTTGCCGCCAAAATACAAAATTGCCACTTTTTCGCACAGTGATTTCCCCATGAAATATGGCTCATATTGTCACTCAGTATCTCTAGTTTCAGTGGTAGAGAGAGTTTTGTGGCTGGTTTTGGTTTTGATCCTTTTTGCACAAGTTTTGTTGGGCCACTTCACGAGGAGGCCAAATACGGTAAATTGGCAACTTCCTGCAATTTTCCAAAGCGATCAAATGGATTAATGGAATTATTAACTATCATATGACAAGGTAAAACCTCTTAAATCATTCTAAAGTCAGTTTGAAGCAAAAACAAGACTGTTTTTAGCAGAAACGAGGCGATAAACGGTGACTCTTTGAAATGACGAATGTGCAGTGAACGCAACAGCTAGCAGCTCCTGTAGCTGTGGCGCTCTGTTCACTTTCTATGTCTTTGATGAAATAGTGCTGAGTTTCTGTGGAAATGATTGTTAGACAAAAGCTTCATATATCTGTCTCTGAGATAGATGATAACTGGAGTACAGTTGTAAACAGAAAGGAGGGGATAATCTGTGAACCGCAGCTGATGACGCATCTGTAGTGAAGGCACAGCGGACTGATTTTTAGGGGGGTCCGTTGGGTCGATGACACCGGTCCACACTTGTTTATGTCTTTGTCTTGTTTATGTTCTGTCTTGTGTCTAATTAAATATGCTGTTCTTAAGCTAAAAGTAGCGTGTGGGCATTGCATACTTCTACAGCTCTCAACTTTTTAAAAAGAAGAATTTTGTGGTATGTGTCACGGAGAGAAATCGTACAGAGGGAGGACAGTGAGAAGACTGTCAAAAAGTTTGATTTGGATAATGGAATCAAGAATCCATGGAATTGGCGTTGGCTTGAATTTAAAGTCGTCAATGAATATCTTCATGAACACATTTGGAAGATAACTGGGAAAGCGTACTGCATCTTGTGCCATCAGGATGTTAAGCATGGTAAGAATTTTTATCTCACTGGAAAATAGACATTGTGCTATTCAAACAGGATTTCACACAAGGATATAAGTGACTTTTTTAATGTAGACTTGGAAAAAAAGACATTGGCTTTTAATGGATTCACAGGAATTCACACATAATTGACTTTTTTTTGCTATAAGGTATATTATTGATTTTTAATATATTCTACAAGCTTTAGCTGTGTTTTTTGAAATGCTTTAAATGGCTTTTCAGTCTTCATGAATATTATGTAGTTTAATTGTTTTGAGTTAATGCGTAATTTGGTTTGTAATTAAAAGGAAACTCATTCCAGGTCCTACTTCCATGTCATATTCTGTTATTTCAACATTATCATTGACAATTCAAATGAAAGGTTGACATTTTAAGCTTGAGCTTGATTGCAGTTGTTCCATTTTCACTGCACTGAGGAGAATGACATGAGCGTGCCGTCTCATTCTGCAGGCTTTAATTCCATCTCAGTCTGCAACGGGGAATCATGGTTTTTAACATGCAGCCAGATCACAATCAAGGGGTACAGGTTAAGCAAATTTTTGCTATATGTGATGTACAATTTAATGTCTTGCCAGTGAACAATTTGCATGTGTTCGTTAGTTTTATGGTACTGAAATGAACCACAGTGCAAAGTTTGGCAAAATTTGTAATGTTCTTTTTAAAACGGTGTATTATTAAACAACTAGAAACCATTGTTTTGATGTTATTGTGGCGCTAATTTCATCAAAGTACAACGAAGAATGTTTCCTATATGCAGAAAACCTTTGGCAAACAATGTTTAATATTTCTGCAAGTTAAATTTGGTTGTTGGATTGGTAATGTGTGATTTGTATTTTACTTCTTGCCGAGAAGCAACGGCAATATGGTCGATTCTTGTATTCATGTTTGCTGTTATGAAATCGATCTTTTTCATGTCATTGACAGAAAATGTTCTTTTGTAAAGTATAAATATGCATATTTCTGAGTGGCCATAACACTGTTATTTGATACACAATGACACTTTGCTCGAAATAGATTTTGTGCTTGTAGTCTCGATAAATTCTGGATTTATGTCTCGAGAAATATGACCTTTAATATTTCACAAAAATTAGTGTAGTGTCCGTACACCACTGTTTAAATGGTTTAGATTGATCTAGTTTAGCAATATTATTTCATTGAAAAGTTCACATTTCTTTAGTAACAACTAAAATTATATTTACATGCAACAACTGATATTTAGTGTAAATCAGCAAGGCTGATTTGGAATTCAGGTTTGCAGAATGTAGTGTCCGTACACCAAGATATTTTGTGCTGCAAGTCTGGTCTACAAACATAGAAACTGCTTGTATTAGAGTTACAATAAATAATGCAAAGCTTGATGGAGCATGATCGAAGAAGTTTCAAGCTGTACTCATGAGGAATACCCTGTTTAAAGATGTTAGAATTTGTACCAGTACGTCATGTTATCATGATTTGTTTTATCATTAACAGGAGGTTTTTGAGACCAAATATCTGAAGATTTCACAAAATGTAGAGATACCTGATGAGCGAGCTGCTAAATGGGAAAGGCATGGAGTGGATAGTCCCTCCACTTCTTCAGATTCCACAACGGTCAGCTCTTCGGGGTCAGAAAGTTCTCCAGAACGTAAGCCTGAGCAGCTGTCCATTTTACAGGATCAGGTTGGTATATGCAGTGAGAAAAGGATTTTGGAGTTGTTAATCACTTGAGTGCATTTTAACTGCTTTAATTTTACTAATACCTGCCTCCCCAGTTGAAAGCAGTTAACGCTCAGATGAACAGACTTGCCAGAGAGCCCACAAATAAACCAAAGAGGAAAGAATCTACCACTGGAAAAATGTCACCAGGATTTATTTCTATGCAGCTGTGTGTTTTACAGGAGCAGGTAGACATTTACTCACACATGCTCGTGGCAGTAAGACTGGTACAGTTGAGAAGTTGCTCATTCATGTGTCCACCTGCGTTTTCAGTTGAAAGTGATAAATGCTCAGGTGAAAGAGCTGACCAAAGAACCCAGAGTGAAATCCAAGAAGGACAGATCAACAAAGGGTGAACGATTGAAAAAGGATGATGCTGGGCAACAGTACAAATCTTCCAAGTGCAAGTCTAATACACAGACATCAGCTAACAGGAAGGAGGACTCCTCGAAGTATGTGAGCTTACGTCATTTCTTAGTCTTGTAATGGAGTTGAACGGTCTCCTATAACTAGTACTAAGAATGATTAAAAGTGTCTCTGTGCGCATTTAGGCGTGACAGACCCAATACTGGAGGAATAATCTTCAAACATGAGAAAGAGGCTCCACTGACCTACCAGGAGGTGGCACAATTGGCATTTGACATGAAGAAGCTTCCTTCTGACAAAAAGTATAAGTTTATGCGCATCCTTCACTCCAGAGAGTCACATTTGCCATTCAACCCAAATTTGCAGAAGACAGACGTGGATTTGCATTCTCTCAGGCCTTCCACATTAAGAGCACTCCAAAGGTTTACAACACGTGTGAAGAGATCAAGTAAAAACGCTGACAGTAAATACATTTCCACCTTAGTCATTTCTGCAGAGGAAACGATTAAGCCCACAGATGGAATGCAGCTCGAGCAGTTAAAGTCTGCTGAGAGATGTGGCGCATTTAATATAAAGAAGAAACCAAGTATGACAAAGTTAGGAGGTAATAAGTTTATACAGTTACATCAGGGTCTCATTTTCACATGCAGTATCCGACTATTTGAATGAAATTTTTTTATTTATTTTTTTTTAACAGTTAAACTTGTGCCATTGCAAGACCTCAGCTGCCGAACAAAAGTCACAGACTCCAGCTTGAGCTACAACAGTAGTGACACTGAATCAGGTGAAATGACCACTTGAAAAAAAGCTAGCTACAGAGTCGACGCTGCTTTAATGTATTAACATACACAATGTTGTGCACTGTTCGCATTCCTTTGTTATTGAAAAAAGTTGTCAACATGGTTTTGATATTGAGTATGAACTCTGAAGCTTTCCTAATGTTCATGTCTTTCAGTTCCAAAAATTAAAAAAATAAAAACTAAAGAAACCTTGCACGATGAGCCAAAGGTAAATGTCAGAGTGAAGGTTAATAATATATAACTCCAAATCAGAGAAACGTCTGAATGGTATGTAAAATGCAGTAAAACAAAACAAAAAAAAAGTGGTTCTTAGATTGATTTGGATTTTTACTATGTCCTGTATCAACTAAAGATATTTCATGTTCGGTGTGGTCAACTTCATTTAATTTAATTTGTTGGAGCAGTTCCCAGTTTGTTTTCTTGCTTCATTGAGGATACCAAGCGAAGTGTTATTTTGTCCCATTCTTCCTACAAAGGTGTGAAATGGTACAGGGTTGTCATTGTCGTTACATTTTTCCACTTTCAAATTGTGCACACATTTTGTATTGGGGAAAGGTCAGGACTTCAGGCAGGCCAATCCAGTGTGCACTCCTTCTGCTTTCACAGCCTTTCTTTTGCAATGTGTGCAGAATGTGGTTTTTGCAATGTCTTGTTGAAAAATGCTTGTGTGTCCATGGAAAACATGTTGTCTTCAAGGCAGCAGATATTGCTTTAAAATCTGTGTACTTTTCTGCATTAATGCTGTAGTCACAGAAGTTTACCTTTGCCAAGGATACTGCCACAACCCCATAGCATAACAGACCCTGGCTTTTGGACTTGTTGCTGATAAGTCTGGATGGTCTCTTTCATATTTGGTCTGGTGCATATGGCATCAGTTTCTTCAAAAAAAGTTTTAGAATATTGATTTTATCTATACACAGTACATGTTTCCACTGCATGATGGTCCTATCCAGGTTCCTCCGAGCACAGCAAAGTTTTAAATTGCATCCATATTGTAGTGCTTGACAAAGGCTTCCCAAAATATTCTCTTGCCCTTGAAGGTTATATCAACTATTGATGAATGTCTGTTCTTGATGCAGTGCTGTTTGAGGTATCTGAGATCACAGGTCTTTACGTTAGCACTGAAATTCCTCCACATTCTTTGTATTATCTACTGATATTGTGCACTGTAGCAGGAGGAATATGCAAATCTTTTCTGCAATGTGTTGCAGACCTTGAATACAGGAATGGATGTATATTAACAAATGAATTTGAGCACACAAAATATGAATATTTTGGGCTCTTACTGTGCATTGAAACAGAAATAAAAATATGTAAGAATCACTGCATTTTTGGGGTGGGAGAGGGGGGGTGTCCCTTCATTTTCCATACCCTTCAGATTTTTCTGATTTAGGGTTGGAATATTTATTTCAAATCAAAGGTGAAATGTGCTTCTGTTTTCTTGCAGAATTTAGAGATCAAAGACCGTGTCAAAACGGAGCCTCCTCCTCTCCGGCTGTCCTCAGAATTAGAAACCAGCTGCCAGGAAGTGTGGCCACAAGCAGTACAGAACTCTGACCAGAGTTTTTCAGCTCCTGGTAATGCTTACCTGCACACTTATTGCCTCCACCCACCGAACAAAAACATACATACACACTAGGCACATGAATCTCATCACTGACTACTCCATACGCACCTCGATACGATACATATAGCGATACCTGATGATACGAGGTCTGTTAGAAAAGTATTGGACCTTTTTATTTTTTTTTTTCAAAAACCTGATGGATTTGAATCACGTGTGCTTGCATGAGCAAACCTTGAACCTTCGTGCGCATGGCGTGAACTTTTTCACTCCTGTTGATTGCGTCATTTTCTGGTAAGCAGCCTTTGTGTGAGGTGTGTCGTGCGCTCGGCGTTTTTTCATTCCAAGGAAAAAGACGGAACGACTGGAGCAGCGCTGCATCAAATTTTGCCAGAAACTGGGCGACAGCCAGGTGGAAACCATTCGGGTGATTCAGGCGGCTTTCGGTGACGATGCTTTGGGCATCACACAGATTAAGGAGCGGTACAACTGGTTTAAAGACGTCCGCACAATGGTGGAGAGCTCCGGTCGGCCATCAACATGCTGAAACGACCAGATCATTTCCAAAGTGAACGCTGTGGTGATGCGGGACCGTCGTGTGACTGTCCAAGAAATTGCGGAAGAGGTGGACATCAGCACTTTTTTGGTACATTCCACTGTGACAGAAGATTTGGCCATGAAAAGAGTGGCGGCGAAATTCATGCTGCTGCTAATGGCGCAGCAAAAGCACCTCCGTGTTAAAGTGTCACAGGACATGCTGTGACATGCCCACCTCTTCCACAATTTCTCGGATAGTCACACGACTGAAAAGTCACCGAAAGCCGTCTGAATAATCCGAATGGTTTCCACCTGACTATCACCCAGTTTCTGGCAAAATTTGATGCGGCGCTGCTCCAGTCGTTCCGTCTTTTTCCTTGCAATGAAAATCCATCGAGCGCATGACACACACCTCACACAAAGGCTGCTTACCAGAGAATGATGCAGTCGACAGGCATGAAAAAGTTCACGCATGCGCACGAAGGTTCAAGGTTTGCTCATGCAAACACACGTGATTCAAATCCATCAGGTTTTTGAAAAATATAAAAAGGTCCGATGCGTTTCTCTTTTAATGGTGATTCAATTCCTCACAATGCGATACGATGTGATTTGGTCCAATACGATTAATGATGACTATTGATAAGATTTTATCTATCAGTCTGATTCTTTATCAATTCCCTTATCAATACCTCTTGTGAATTTTCTGTGTACTAAAAGTAGGCTTTACAGGTTTTCTATGTCAACATTTTATTTAGTCTTAAAGTAAATAAATATGAAATTGGTCACTGGATCTTTGATCTCTGGACAGAAATAAACAAAATCTGTAGTTATCAGATATTAATGACACAAATGTAACTCCATGGACTATGAGCTGAGTTCTTCAGCCAGCTGCGCTGTATGTCAGGATATGATTCCTAAAAAACAGAGGATGTCTGATTTTTGGGAGGGAAAAAAAAAAACACGTTTTGGTTGGTTGTAGTTTATTGTTTGTATTATGGAAAGAGGTGTCATTTGATTTTAAAACGGCGATTCGCTCTGAAGTTATTAATTGAGACTGAAATCTGCGCGGCTCTTTGGAGCTGTGCACTTAGTCCCACAAAAAAGACTCATTGGTACAACACTTGACATGAAAAATTATTAAACAGTAATGTCAATTTTTCATGCTTGTTTTGTAATTATGTAGTTGTTACCAATAAAACAGGAATATGTTTTGCTTATGCTGTGTTTTCATCTAGGCAGGACGCATTACGAATATCATTTTTCTGTCATTCTTGGCACATTCCTGACATTCTTAATGTTGCTTAACACATCTGAATAGGATTCTTAACAGTGCATGATATTCGTGGAGCATGTTTTTGGCTGTCAAAAAATCTTCCACGAATGTCACGCACCACCCTCATTTGATGTTCAAATACAGTGGGGTAAAAAAGTATTTAGTCAGTCTGTGATTGTGCAAGTTCTCCTACTTAGAAAGATGAGGTCTGTAATTTTCATCATAGGTACACTTCAACTATGAGAGACAAAATGAGAAAAAAATTCTAGGAAATCACCTTGTAAGATTTTTTTTTTAAATGTATTTGTAAATTATGGTGGAAAATAAGTATTTGGCCATAGTATTTGGACATGATATATGTGAAACTTAACACCATATTACAGTTTGGGCAACAAGCAGCATTTTGTTAATAATCAACGGCCTTGAATTGTGCCCTGCCTCGTTTGGGTACCTGGTCTGAGCTCGGTTTGAAAAAAAACAAAAAACGGTTGGGCTTTTAATCATGGAAATACGGTCTCCCACTTTCCCCGAATCAGTGAGTGTCTGTGTTAAACTTCATTTTGCACCTCTGTTACTGGGTACACCCAGACTGCTCTGTCCGGTACATGCAAAGGGTTTTTAATGGAATAATTTACAATGGGATGGGATGTTTTGTCCAATGTAAGCAAAAATCTATTATACAAAATCGGGTATATACAGTGTTTATTTCATGGAAAACCATTGCCTTTGTGCGGTGAGTGCAAATATCCGGATTTACTGTACTTGCTTTTTTATTGTATTGTTTTCCACCCTACAATAACAATACATGTCCATCAATATGGTGTCCAACTCGCGTTTATCGTCCACCGTCCTTATTTTTTGAATTAAGGCCGTAAGTTAGAACACATACTGTGGTGTCCATGTGTTAGAGAATTCTGTTCATTATTAAACTCCCTCTGTTTAAAAAATGAGTTCCATATGCAACTTACATATGTGGGTTTTTTTTTGTGTGTGTGTCCCTGAGGCTTTTTTTAAATAAACAATCGGGTGAGGGGAGTTAAGGCTTGTACATTATCTTACTGGGCTGCAACAGCTTGGGAATGGCAGTCATGTGGGAAATTGCACATCTTCACACAACATTTACAGAGGTTCACTATTCTCTCACGTGAGTTGTAGGGCATAGCTCACATATCGCTTGATTGTTTTTCTTTTTGAACTGTTAATTTTTTTTTCCCGCACACATTTCTAATTCTTTTTTCGGAAAATCCATCCTTGGCGGCACAGACTATTTGAATCTGAGAGCCTGGCGGAAATTTGCCGCTACCTGTGCGTTAAAGCCCTTGGCTGCGGTGCAGAAGAAACAGTTCGGCTTCAGCTCAGAACACCCCCCCCCCCCCCCCCCCCCCCCACACACACACACACACACACACACACACACACACACACACAGTGAGCAGTAAACTGAGCAGAGCATGCATCAGTTGAGGTTTCACAGACATAGCTTCTCACTGCTTTCGGAAAGCGCTGCAAGTTGTATCGATATTTTCTGATACTTGAATTACGTTGGTATTTATATATGCTGTATCATCGAGACTCAGTGGGCTGTCGCTGTTGGACATGTCTGCCACCGGTGAGTGCACTTTCATCCACACAAAACATAGTGCAGCATTCTGTACATGAACTCTGAAGGGCTTGCTGTCCTCCAGCCCATGCAGAGAGAAGAGCCTGCTGGCTCTTTCCGTCTGACAGTTTACGTGTTTTGAGGAGGTGATCCTTGATCACTGTGTATTTGTTCTCAGCAGGGGAGCTTTGCAGGAGCATGATCAGTCTCAATGCCATTGAGCTGCCGAGGGCCGTCACAACATAATAATATTTTGTGTCTGTGGTGATCTCTGAGCGAACTGCGCCTTATTTTTTACAAACCAGGTGGCAGTTTACAGAAGCGTGACTTTGAGCATCAAGTTACAGCAGCAACGGACATTCGTGTGTGAACAGCTTTGATCCTCAGAGGTGTGACATATGAAAACAGAAAACAGTGTGATTGCAAAAGTCTGCATTCTTTTTTTGAACGTTTGAGTCGCTGAATTATGTAGAGACAGTCCTTTTGTGCGCACGTGTATGTGCACTACAGCACATCCAAACACTGAATGCATTCATCCAGAGTGAATCAAAACTGGTAATCGAGCATCTGTCTGTCTGTGTGTGTGCATGGGCCACGTTTGGCTTCTCCACCCCCCACCCCCCCGGCCAAAGGCATGAAGGGCATTATGTTGCGCTGACTTCCATATGTCCGTCCGTCCCAAAAAGGGTATAAGCATTCTGAAATAAACTCCTCTTACACTTTTTGGACGAATTTCGTGAAATGTGGTAATGTTGGTAATACGCATGTTGTATTATCATCCGAGTTGGCCCCATTTGACCAGAGTTATGGCCCTTGATTAACAAACTTATACTCCGTCAGTTTCATGAGTGGGTGCCTGCATTCTGAAATAATCTCCTTTCACATTTTTAGTAGGAATTTTGGGAAACAGTACAATTCCTGGTTATAGGCTGGTAATATGCATGTTGTATTGAACAAGATTGACAACTTGTTGAAGAGTTATGGCCCATCAGTTTCATGCTTGGGTGCCTGCATTCTGAAATCAACTCCTCACACTTTTAGATGTAAGTTCATACAACTTGGTACAAGTCCTTGTTATTGGTTGGTAATAAGTATGTTTTTAATGTTTGAGTTGTGCCTATTTTACCTGAGTTATAGTCCTTGATTAATAAACCTAGACACTGCCAGTTTCATGAATTGGTGCCTGCATTGTGAAATCAAGTCCACTTACATCTTACAACCCCAATTCCAATGAAGTTGGGACATTGTGTGAAATGTAAATAAAACAGAATACAATGATTTCCAAATCCTCTTCAACCTATATTCAATTGAATACACCACAAAGACAAGATATTTAATATTCAAACTGATAGACTTTTTTATTTTTGTGCAAATATTTTCTCATTTTAAAGTGGATGCCTGCAACACGTTTCAAAAAAGCTGGGACAGTGGCAACAAAAGACTGGGAAAGTTGATGAATGCTCAGAGAACACCTGTTTAGAACATTCCACAGGTCAACAGCTTAATTGGAAACAGGTGAGTGTCATGATTGGGTATAAAAGGAGCATCCCCAAAAGGCTCAGCCGTTCACAAGTAAAGATGGGGCGAGGATCACCACTTTGTGAACAACTGCGTGGGAAAAATAGTCCAACAGTTTAAGAACAATGTTTCTCAACGTTCAATTGCAATGCCGAAAATCAACATTGAATGCCCATGACCTTCAGTCCCTCAGGTGGCACCACACTAAAAATTGACATCATTGTGTAAAGGATCTTACTGCGTGGGCTCAGGAACACTTCAGAAAACCATTGTTATTTAGCACAGTTCGTCGCTACATCTACAAGTGCAAGTTAAAACTACCATGCAAAGCAAAAGCCATACATCAACAACATCCAGAAATGCCGCCACCTTGTCTGGGCCCGAGCTCATTTGAAATGGACAGACGCAAAGTGGAAATGTGTGCTGTGGTCTGATGAGTCCACATTTCAAAATGTTTTTGGAAATCATGGACGTCGTGTCCTCTGGACAAAAGAGGAAAAAGACCATCCAGATTGTTACCAGTACAAAGATCAAAAGCTAGCATCTGTGATGGTATGGGGGTGTGTTAGTACCCATGGCATGGACAACTTACACATCTGTGACGGCACCATCAATGCTGAAAGGTGCATCCAGGTTTTAGAGCAACACATGCTGCCATCCAGTCTGATTCTGATCAATAAGTGGAATCGATACCCATCTCTACCGGTGGTGCACTCTCATTTATTATTTATTTATTTATTATTATTATTATTATTTACACTGCTTTTTCTTGCCTACAGTCGGGGGGGATTTGCACAGCCTCTTTTTACATAATAGCAGCCTACAGCCATCCTGACCACTTTGTGCCCAAACATGTCATTTCATTTAGATTTCAGCTGGAAAACTTGATGCTAATTAATGCTACCATGTTTTGTCGCAAACTTGTGATTCCAAATACACTCCCCACAAGTTGCACTCCAGTGAGATACTAGCCTAGCTGTAGCAGTCAGCAAGTGGCATTTCACTCGGATGCTTCCTCACTGCTTCTTATTTTGAATATTGGTGTCTGTGATTTACTGTCTGATAGGTTTGGCTGGACCATTGCTCCCCTTGGCACCTCTACGATCTATGTTGTCACCTTTGCCAGACAGCCCACTGCAGCTCAAAGATGACGAACAATTGAGTAAGAAGTTGCAGGATGCTAACATGTGCATGTTTCTAATAATGAAACTTTTTGCTGTTTTAACGATGATTATCTAGATTTCAGATGCTCCAGAGATTCTCCTAAGTGTGAAGCCGGTAATGAATCTGATACCAGCGCAAGGAAATGTGGTGAAGATGAAAAACTCCAAATTCTGAAAAAGGCAAATGAGTTTAACTGCTAAAATTAGTTTTCTAAACTGTTGAAGACGGTCTTGCTAGGGTGTTATGAGCAGGTTGGACCACACACAACCATTGGTGAAGCTAAATGTTTTAGAATGGCTCATTTTGAACTTGCTGTGTTGCAAAATGATGTACATTATTTAGTTCAGTCACATTTTTTAAACCCAAATATAAAAGCCACTGCAATAAGTTGAAACGGACAGTCAAATTTTAACAAGGCCACCAACACACCACCCCACAAAATAAGTGCTTTGAACTTATGGATCGTAGTGGACCTTTGTGAAGAGTAGCTTAATTTGGAGCAGAACTCCTCTCTAATTTGGGCCAGAAACACGGCAGCAGGCTGGCACTGGACACGGCCCAGAGTGCATACTTTGCATGAGTTTGCCTAAAATTAACATTTCCATTGCTACCAAGTTTACTTTGGTGGGAGAGAGACTTTATATATTTTAAAAACCTGCTCATGTGGGCACTGACATGCCCTCTGTTGTGAACTTGTCATATCCTTGGTAGACTTTTTAAAACTTCATATACGCTGCTACCTAATTAAGACAGACATCTACAAGACAAAAGTGTCAGCATACATCATGTTAAGGTTTCAGGAATCTCAAATGCCACAGATTCAGAGACGTGAACATCACTGCTGAAATAAAATAATGTCCCAACAAGTTTGATATTTTGATTGCATACAGTTAAGCTTCTAATGGCTGAGTATGGGAGATCTTTGAAAGCCTGGAACTTAGGCTTGATCCAGGACAACCACAAATGTGGATGTGGAAAATGCTGCAGTTCCTGCTTTGACCACTTGAGGCTGCCACCAAAAGCAAGTCACCCCCCCCCCCCCCCCAAAAAAAAAATCCCATGCTGAATTTTCAGCGCAAATATATATAGATGCATCGATCCCGATACCAGTATCAGCCCGATCCCCTATTCATTTACTTGTAATCATAAAACTTCTCTGATACTACGACACCGATACTCCTTTACAGCAACGTGATGTCAACCTCTCAATGGGAGATTTTCATGCACATGCTCCATAATTTCCAGAATATAGGATGCTACTTTTTCATATGTTTTGAACACTGTGTCTTATAGTGGAGCAGATATGCACAATATTTGAGGTGAATCGTGACTTTGACAATAAAAGCATGAAATTTGGCACACAGTTAAACCATACCAACCAGATCATTTTTCGCTATAGAGGCATCGCAGAGGTGGCCATTTTCCAAGATAGCTGACACGGGTTGTTGTTGTTGTTGTTTTATCGGTTGCTCAGGCTCTAGACCATCAAGACTCTGGATTTCGTTGGCTAATCCTACATATTCAAGGATGAGGAAGGCAGTAGTACTGTTTACAGCATGCTAGCACCTACGTAACATATGGCTAGCATTCGGGTAATTAAATAATTGTAAAACCATTAAAATATGTAATATTGGTGATATTATACATGTTTTTGAACCATGATTAATCAGAGTACAACACAGTACCCCACTTCTCAATGTTTCATTAATTGCTATTTACAAGAATTATCCAGTAGAGGGAGCTCTAAAAAAATAGTCTGACCTGCAGCAGTTTTTTGTCATCCACTGTTCTCTGCAGCAAGACGTGTTGGCGCAGATTTGATTGCTGCAAGAAATGTATGAGCAGTTTTTCTCAATACTCAACAATGAACATTGAAAGTTTTTAATTAAATGCATTTATACAAGCACTGTTTATTAATCCTTATTATTAAACAAGCTAGGTAGCTAACATATTTGGCTAACAGGAATCTAGCTGAGCAGCAAGCATTTATAAATGGGCTGTAAGTACATACGCAGCATATTTCAAACTGATTTGAAAATGTTATTTCATTGGTCAAAACATTGGTATTCAGTTGGTTTGGGTCTGATGCCGATCTCAGTTTTTGGGACTAATCTGTATGTGCATTTGTATGCCTTCAGCTGACCTTGACTGGCCTGTTGCAACTAAAAGTACCCTGACAGTTGCACAACTTTGATCCACACACTTTATGATCCCACCCACAGTGTTCCCAGCTGGACGCCACGCTTTATTCCACTGGATGCTGCGCTTTAGTATGCTGGACGCTGCTTATATAAAATAATTATTTCATGGTGGGTTAATCAGTTTCTGTCAGAGTTGGCTGTTGAAAACACCTCTAATTGTTTCTGGAATCACAGAGGACTGTTGCAGCCCTACTTTTTTTCCTCTCACTCTCATCCGCTCCATGAGGTGGAGAACGTATTGGAACTGTCTAAAAGATATTTGTAATATTTATATTGTAATAGCTTTGTAAAACAGTTGCATGTTCTTTCCTTCTTCTGAGTAGCTGTAAAATTATGTTTGATAGATTTAACATCTTGTTATAATCATTCAGATGCACTGCGCTGAAGCAGTCACAGAATTTTTTCATTCACGGGTGACCCTGGACCATCCCTTGGTTATGTTGCTTTAGACGTAGACTGTGTTTCATAATTATTGTATGGCCTTGCCTTGCAATGTGGAGCGCCTTGGGGCAACTGTTTGTTGTGATTTGGCGCTATACAAGAAAAAAGTTGATTGATTGATTGATTCACGGCTGTGAAATGAAAATTGTGAAAACGGAGGAAAATTTGCAGGGGGTTTGGGGGGCAGCTTCCCAGGAGTTTTTGGGCCCGCTGGACCCTAGAAACCAATTTAATTTTGTATCTAGATACATTTTCAGCATCTCCTGTAAGAAAAAAAATCTCAGAAGTGCATATTTAAATGATCCTATATTCAACCTTTCATTTGAACTGTCAATTAGAATGTTGAAATAACAGAATATTACATGGAAGTAGGACCTGTAATGATTTACGTTTTAATTGTGAACTAAATGATGCATTAACTCAGAACAATTTAACTACATGAAATTCATGAAGACTGAAAAAACACTGTTAAAGCATTTCAAAAAAACAGCTAAAGCTTCTAGAATACTTTGAAAATCATGGAAAAATATCAGTAACATACTTTTTTTTTACTATAAGGTATGTCCAGTATGTCTATATAGACTGAGAAGAATACTGTACTGATCACAAAAGAACTGCAGCTTCATTCAGGCTGCTTACAGGTCGGGGTGGTCTGCTTGGTGCCTTGGTGAATTCTGATGCATTTTCTGCCCTCCTGGGGTCACATTGATTTTACAGCAGATCTAAAACGTTCCTTCTTTGGTTTCAGCTAACCACATTTGAAATGAACTGCAACTGAATATAGTAATTTCTCTTGTTTAGGACGTTGTCCTGAAAAACGCACAGTCATGGACAAAGCTGATAAGACAGTCAGTAGAGTTACCTGTAATCAAGTCTTCAAAAGACAGTTGCTTTCAGCAGTTTCGTAAGGCTGCTTTGGAAAGGGGAGAACAAGCATTGAAGAAGAAACAGATCAAAGAAAATGCCCTGAAAGAGCCGCCAGAAAAGTGCAGGTATTCCATAGAAACTAATTGTGCATCTTTATTTACTTTCTTACATTGTGAAGTCTAAATTATTCCTTAAATTTAGGGGATGGTCATACCAACAGGAAAATTTCCAGATGTCTGGCTTCACCTCCTGTGTTTTTGCCAGTGCCACCGACTGCCAATCTGAGTGAAGGCAGCGTTACGTCATCTGATCGTTTGCTTTAACAAAATAATTAAAGATGGTAAAATATGCTCCAAATCACGTGTATATCTGCATAAATCTAATAGTTTGGCCTGTTTTCTCATTTTGTAAAAGTTAGCAAGAAATAAACACTTAGCTGGTTTTTAGAACCAGATAATACCTCTGAAGTGATTTACAAAACATCTTACGGAGATGTTGGTATGCTGACTGGCACTACAGGAGTGTCACTTTGAAAGGCGTTTGAAACAAATCAATCAAACTTTGGTTCGGTTAAGAAATCAAGCACATAGGAAACACTCATTGCTATCAGAATGAGTGTTGGATTTTCCCCGTCCTTTATAATCTATCATTGGACATTGTTCACTATAACACCACGTAACTGAGCTGGCCACACCCCTGGAACCCCCATCAAGCAAAAACTGTATATATATAAAAAGACCCTGAAGGTAAGAAATGGATGAGAATGTGGAAACTCCATTCTATTCTGCTTGCGTCACTGCTAACTTTGGGCAGGTTGACAGATACTGATGGGGAGGACCGAGGCTGCACTTTAGGTCCATGAAGATCCCCCCACACACACACATACATACATACATACATAATACATATATGAACACAACTTTTCTTTGTTTGTAATGATGACGAGTTGTACTTTGCACAAAGTAGAGGGGAAATGTCCCTTAATCCTCTGCCCTCTGGGGCCGACGCCGTTGTATACGACGGCTAAGACCAAGCTTTACTAAATTATAAATAACATTTGAATGATATGAGACAGAAACTTACTCTTTTTTGCTGAAAAGTTATCTCTGCAGACCTTTGAGCCAGCCATCGGCCATCTTTGTACTCCTCATAGAAGTTGTGTGATGACGTGCGCAATGTGAGTGTCCAATAGGAATTGGTTCACTGTCACATGGTTTTCCAAAATCCAATTGTAGGGCAGAATTACCTCATGTGAAAAGCCAAAGATCGCTTTCAGGAGTGATGTGTTACTAGTTGAATAGCCCCCTGGGTACGCCAATGAGTACATACTATTAGTACATACTCAGTGTGCCCTGCACCATTACGCACAGCGATCAGTGAAAGCAGGAGCAGACGGAAAGCCTCTGATGACAATCTCACATGCTCAAACAGAGTGTGTAACTATCAGGATTGCTCCATTAGTTTGCTTGTGAATGTTACTGGATAACTCTGTTGCTTTCTCTGCGTAAAGCACTGTTTACCATATCACTAGACAACAAAACACATAGACCAGAGGGTTAATGCCTGTAGAGCTATTCATGATATTTAGAAATAAAATTAACAATCTACATGAATCTTGAATATTGATGAGTATTTTTCTTAAGTACAACAAAAAGCAATGTCCAAGTCACAATGTTTCTCTTTCTTAGCCAAACAGGGCTAAGTAAAACAGGAGAAAATCAACAAACTTCTAGAGAGGGGAAGGATGGATTGCAGACCATTTTCACAGAGCCTACGTTAGATGTTCACCAAGATGGTAATCTTCAAAGTCCGAGGTGTTCAATGAGCCAGCAGCTTATTGGCACACAGTCATCGAAAGACCAAGGAGAAATTGCTCACAAAAAGGAAGAAGATCGTCTTCGGCGTGAGACTGTGAGTGTTTTTGTTCTCCTTCGTACGTTGCCTTCCAAGTGTCAGAGTGATGAGGCCAGTCAATTTGTTTTTACTATTTACTGAAGGCATTTGTGTTTAAGGTCAAAAGATGGACAAGAAATTAGCATAGAATGTCGGATTTTGTTTTCTGGTATGTTCTAGATGTGTTCAGCAGCATTGAATAAGGCACCTTTTACAGCAGGTCACACAATTTTTGGGTTGGTCAAGTTGTGGACCCCAAAAATTTAGACTACTGCATAAAAGTAAATTTTGATTCGACTGTTTTTGAGAGGGATCATTAGTGCAGACAATTCTGGATGATGATTTCTTTGTCTTCCTCTGGCTGCTGCAGGTCAGCGATGTGGGTGGACGATTCCTGACGATTCAAAGTTTTTGGATGTGACTCTTTAGATCCTTATTGCCGCCTTGATGCACCAGCAGTAAGTTTACACCAGTTCACACCGGATCACGCACACACCTGTGGCATGTATAAATTCTGGCCCAATCTAAACCAGCAGTAAGGTTCTAAAGAGTCACATCCAAAATCTTTGAATCGTCTGCACTAACAAAGCCTTCGTCACTGACCTGCAGCAGCCAGAGGAGGAAGACACCCAAACCCGCTCCAGATAAAGAAATCATCAGCATCCAGGAAGGAATCACGCTTCAGATGGTCAAAACTATTGTAATATGGCAAGGTAAGCTGACTTTAATTTTTTTTTTTTTTTTTTTTGTCAACTTCATGAACTCACGTTTTCAGATAACTCGCAGTCCGATTTTTGGACCCTAACTCACGTGAGTTAACGGGACTCATCTGTAACTTGTTTCTTGTAACTCAGGTGTGTCCTGTCACATGGATTATTAAACATTTTGTACCTCTGCATGTCTACTTAGTTAAAGGCTTGGCTTTAAACCATGATGGCCATAGATGTCAAAAAGGATCGATGACGGTGTCTTGCTTTCTCAACTCCCATAATTATTTTCTCTTCCAACATCACAGTCGTGACATAGGAGTCCAATTAGTGTCTGACTGTCAGATTAAAAGCATGATGGCAATTGAACTGCTTCACAGTCGACAAATGTGTTTGGATCCAGACCTTAAGAGAGCAGATTTAAATGGGTGAGATGGCTTCATCCATCCATTTTCTAAACCCACTTATTCCAGTTAAGGGTCTGTTGGGAGTGATGGAGCCTGTGTGAAGTGACTGCACTAAAGACACAATGGTGAGTGACTGATGAGCCAGAAATGTCTATCGGTAATGTGGAATAGGAAGGCCAATGCTGGGAAAGTGGGCTAGGCCAGAGGAACTGGTGAAGTGAGGTGCCTTGTGAGCGTCGGGAAGGCAAGAGAAGGGGATGAGGCGATTGATAGATGGAGAATCCATATTAAATGGTGTTGATGCATTGGAGAGTAACGCTGGAGGGGAGAGTGAAGATTATCATCCGAAATCGATTGATTGATTCAGCTACTCTGAATATGTGAAGAGGGAAAGAATGTCAAAGTCTGCAAAAAATGTACGTCTGTAGTCATTCAGAAATTAAGATTGAGTGGATGATTGGATGCAGTTTACACAAGCGGTTTCAAATTGTATGTGGTTGTGTAAGTGGTAAGTGGTGGCTGGGTCTCACTGCGGTATTGTATCACTTCCTGTTCCGGAGCACAGCGGTGTTTTGCTGTATCTGTTAGCTGTTTAATCTGTGCAGTTAGATTGATCTAGTTAACTAGATAACGATTTGTTTCACAGTGTAATCTTCACGTGCCTTAACTAAAGCACTCCCTCTGCTGAATCACCTCTAAATTATTTACACATTATTCACTTTGCGTGTTTTTAGGAATCCGCTAGCTTAGCGCAGCTACTAGCTCTTAGCTGGTTTAGCATGGCGGCTTCTCCTGTCTCTCCCGCACTTTTCTGCTCTGGGTGTGAAATGTTTAGTTATTCCTCAGCCTCCTTTAGCAGTAATGGTACTTGTAATAAGTGTAGCTTATTCGTAGCGTTGGAGGCCAGGCTGGGCGAATTGGAGACTCGGCTCCGCACTGTGGAAAAATCTACAGCTAGCCAGGCTCCTGTAGTCGGTGCAGACCAAGGTAGCTTAGCCGCAGTTAGTTCCCTCCCGGCAGATCCCGAGCAGCCGGGAAAGCAGGCCGACTGGGTGACTGTGAGGAGGAAGCGTAGTCCTAAACAGAAGCCCCGTGTACACCGCCAACCCGTTCACATCTCTAACCGTTTTTCCCCACTCGGCGACACACCCACTGAGGATCAAACTCTGGTTATTGGCGACTCTGTTTTGAGAAATGTGAAGTTAGCGACACCAGCAACCATAGTCAATTGTCTTCCGGGGGCCAGAGCAGGCGACATTGAAGGAAATTTGAAACTGCTGGCTAAGGCTAAGCGTAAATTTGGTAAGATTGTAATTCACGTCGGCAGTAATGACACCTGGTTACACCAATCGGAGGTCATTAAAATTAATATTGAATCGGTGTGTAACTTTGCAAAAACAATGTCGGACTCTGTAGTTTTCTCTGGGCCCCTCCCCAATCGGACCGGGAGTGACATGTTTAGCCGCATGTTCTCCTTGAATTGCTGGCTGTCTGAGTGGTGTCCAAAAAATGAGGTGGGCTTCATAGATAATTGGCAAAGCTTCTGGGGAAAACCTGGTCTTGTTAGGAGAGACGGCATCCATCCCACTTTGGATGGAGCAGCTCTCATTTCTAGAAATCTGGCCAATTTTCTTAAATCCTCCAAACCGTGACTATCCAGGGTTGGGACCAGGAAGCAGAGTTGTAGTCTTACACACCTCTCTGCAGCTTCTCTCCCCCTGCCATCCCCTCATTACCCCATCCCCGTAGAGACGGTGCCTGCTCCCAGACCACCAACAACCAGTAAAAATCTATTTAAGCATAAAAATTCAAAAAGAAAAAATAATATAGCACCTTCAACTGCACCACACACACAGACTAAAACAGTTAAATGTGGTCTATTAAACATTAGAGCTCTCTCTTCTAAGTCCCTGTTAGTAAATGATATAATAATGGATCAACATATTGATTTATTCTGCCTTACAGAAACCTGGTTACAGCAGGATGAATGTGTTAGTTTAAATGAGTCAACACCCCCGAGTCACATTAACTGCCAGAATGCTCGTAGCACGGGCCGAGGTGGAGGATTAGCAGCAATCTTCCACTCCAGCTTATTAATTAATCAAAAACCCAGACAGAGCTTTAATTCATTTGAAAGCTTGTCTCTTAGTCTTGTCCATCTAAACTGGAAGTCCCAAAAACCAGTTCTACTTGTTGTTATCTATCGTCCTCCTGGTCATTACTGTGAGTTTCTCTGTGAATTTTCGGACCTTTTGTCTGACTTAGTGCTTAGCTCAGATAAGATAATTATAGTGGGCGATTTTAACATCCACACAGATGCTGAGAATGACAACCTCAACACTGCATTTAATCTATTGTTAGACTCGATTGGCTTTGCTCAAAATGTAAATGAGTCCACCCACCACTTTAATCATACCTTAGATCTTGTTCTGACTTATGGTATGGAAATTGAAGACTTAACAGTATTCCCTGAAAACCCCCTTCTGTCTGATCATTTCTTAATGACATTTACATTTACTTTGATGGACTATTTAGTAGTGCGGAATAAGTTTCATTACAGTAGAAGTCTTTCAGAAAGCGCTGTAACTAGGTTTAAGGATATGATTCCTTCTTTATGTTCTCCAATGCCATATACCAACACAGGGCAGAGTAGCTACCTAAACTCTGTGAGTGAGATAGATTATCTCGTCAATAGTTTTAGATCCTCATTGAGGACAACTTTGGATGCTGTAGCTCCTCTGAAAAAGAGAACCTTAAATCAGAAGTGCCTGACTCCGTGGTATAACTCACAAACTCGCAGCTTAAAGCAGATAACCTGTAAGTTGGAGAGGAAATGGCGTCTCACTAATTTAGAAGATCTTCACTTAGCCTGGAAAAAGAGTCTGTTGCTCTATAAAAAAGCCCTCCATAAAGCTAGGACATCTTACTTCTCATCACTAATTGAAGAAAATAAGAACCCCAGGTTTCTTTTCAGCATTGTAGCCAGGCTGACAAAGAGTCAGAGCTCTATTGAGCCGAGTATTCCTTTAACTTTAACTAGTAATGACTTCATGACTTTCTTTGCTAATAAAATTTTAACTATTAGAGAAAAAATTACTCATAACCATCCCAAAGACATATCGTTCTCTTTGGCTGCTTTCAGTGATGCCGGTATTTTGGTTAGACTCTTTCTCTCCGATTGTTCTGTCTGAGTTATTTTCATTAGTTACTTCCTCCAAACCATCAACATGTCTATTAGACCCCATTCCTACCAGGCTGCTCAAGGAAGCCCTACCATTAATTAATGCTTCGATCTTAAATATGATCAATCTGTCTTTATTAGTTGGCTATGTACCACAGGCTTTTAAGGTGGCAGTAATTAAACCATTACTTAAAAAGCCATCACTTGACCCAGCTATCTTAGCTAATTATAGGCCAATCTCTAACCTTCCTTTTCTCTCAAAAATTCTTGAAACGGTAGTTGTAAAACAGCTAACTGATCATCTGCAGATGAATGGTCTATTTGAAGAGTTTCAGTCAGGGTTTAGAATTCATCATAGTACAGAAACAGCATTAGTGAAGATTACAAATGATCTTATGGTCTCAGTGGACTCATCTCTGTGCTTGTTCTGTTAGACCTCAGTGCTGCTTTTGATACTGTTGACAATAAAATTTTATTACAGAGATTAGAGCATGCCATAGGTATTAAAGGCACTGCGCTGCGGTGGTTTGAATCATATTTATCTAATAGATTACAATTTGTTTATGTAAATGGGGAATCTTCTTCACAGACTAAGGTTAATTATGGAGTTCCACAAGGTTCTGTGCTAGGACCAATTTTATTCACTTTATACATGCTTCCCTTAGGCAGTATTATTAGACGGTATTGCTTAAATTTTCATTGTTATGCAGATGATACCCAGCTTTATCTATCCATGAAGCCAGAGGACACACACCAATTAGCTAAACTGCAGGATTGTCTTACAGACATAAAGACATGGATGACCTCTAATTTCCTGCTTTTAAACTCAGATAAAACTGAAGTTATTGTACTTGGCCCCACAAATCTTAGAAACATGGTGTCTAACCAGATCCTTACTCTGGATGGCATTACCCTGACCTCTAGTAATACTGTGAGAAATCTTGGAGTCATTTTTGATCAGCATATGTCATTCAAAGCGCATATTAAACAAATATGTAGGACTGCTTTTTTGCATTTGCGCAATATCTCTAAAATTAGAAAGGTCTTGTCTGAGTGATGCTGAAAAACTAATTCATGCATTTATTTCCTCTAGGCTGGACTATTGTAATTCATTATTATCAGGTTGTCCTAAAAGTTCCCTGAAAAGCCTTCAGTTAATTCAAAATGCTGCAGCTAGAGTACTGACAGGGACTAGAAGGAGAGAGCATATCTCACCCATATTGGCCTCTCTTCATTGGCTTCCTGTTAATTCTAGAATAGAATTTAAAATTCTTCTTCTTACTTATAAGGTTTTGAATAATCAGGTCCCATCTTATTTTAGGGACCTCATAGTACCATATCACCCCAATAGAGCGCTTCGCTCTCAGACTGCAGACTTACTTGTAGTTCCTACGGTTTGTAAGAGTAAAATGGGAGGCAGAGCCTTCAGCTTTCAGGCTCCTCTCCTCTGGATCCAGCTCCCAATTCGGATCAGGGAGACAGACACCCTCTCTACTTTTAAGATTAGGCTTAAAACTTTCCTTTTTGCTAAAGCTTATAGTTAGGGCTGGATCAGGTGACCCTGAACCATCCCTTAGTTATGCTGCTATAGACTTAGACTGCTGGGGGGGTTCCCATGATGCACTGAGTGTTTCTTTCTCTTTTTGCTCTGTATGCACCACTCTGCATTTAATCATTAGTGATTGATCTCTGATGCCCTCCACAGCATGTCTTTTTCCTGGTTCTCTCCCTCAGCCCCAACCAGTCCCAGCAGAAGACTGCCCCTCCCTGAGCCTGGTTCTGCTGGAGGTTTCTTCCTGTTAAAAGGGCGTTTTTGCTTCCCACTGTCGCCAAGTGCTTGCTCACAGGGGGTCATTTTGACAGTTGGGGTTTTTCTGTAATTATTGTATCGCTTTGCCTTGCAATATGAAGCGCCTTGGGACAACTGTTTGTTGTGATTTGGCGCTATATAAATGAAATTGATTTGATTTGATTAAGTCAGGTTCTGTGGTAGTCAGCTTAATAGGAGCGTGTTGGTGTCATGGGCCATTTTTCCCCAAAACATACGTTAGTTAAGTTTGTTTTACTTTAATTTGTGACTTCTTTTTGTTAAAAAAAAAAAAAAAGAAATTGGGTTTTTCATTCGTTCATCCATTCATCTTCAACCGCTTTTCCATGTTCGGGTCGCGAGGGCAACAGCTCCAGCAGGGGACCCTGGACTTCCCTTTGCTGTGCCACATTGACCACCTCTGACTGGGTGATCCTGAGGCCTTCCCAGGCCAATGTAGAGATATAATCTCTCCACCTAGACCTGGGTCTTCCCTGGGGTCTCCACCCAGATGGACATGCCTGGAACACCTCCCTAGGGAGGTGCCCAGGAGGCATCCTTACCAGATGCCCAAACCACCTCAGCTGGCTCCTTTCAACGCGAAGGAGCAGCGAATCTACTCTGAGCTCCCCACGAATGACCAAACTTCTCACCCTATCCCTAAAGGAAACACCAGCCACCCTCCTAAGGAAGCCCATTTCGGCCACTTGTACCCACAATCTAGTTCTTTCAGTCATGACCCAACACTCATGACCATAGGTGAGAGTAGGAACGAAGATTGACCAGCAGATCGAGAGCTTCGCCTATTGGGTCAGCTCCCTTTTTGTCACAACACTACGATACAGAGAATGCAATACCGCCTCTGCTGCGCCGATTCTCCGGCCAATCTCACGCTTCATTGTCCCCTCACTTGTGAACAAGACCCACGAGGTACTTGAACTCCTTCACTTGGGGCAAGGCTGTATTCCCTACCCGGAGTAGGCAATCCATTGGTTTCCTGCAGAGAACCATGGCCTCAGATTTAGAGGTGCTGATCCTCATCACAGCCGCTTCACACTTGGCTGCAAACCGATCCAGTGAGTGTTGGAGGTCACCGGCTGATGAAGCCAACAGGACCACATCAGCTGCAAAAAGCAGTGATGAAACCCTGATCCCACCAAACCGGAAACCCTCCTCCCCCGACTATACCTCGATATCCTGTCCAGGAATATCCCAAACAGGATTGGTGACAAGACGCAGCCCTGGCAGAGGCCAACCTCCACTGGAAAGGAGTCCGACTTACTGCCGAGCACCTGAACACAGCTCTCGCTTTGCGAGTACAGAGATTGGATGGCCCTGAGAAGGGACCCCCTCACTTCATACCTCCCACAGTATCTCCCGGGGTACCCGATCATACGCCTTCTCCAAGTCCACAAAACACATGTAGACTGGGTGGGCATACTCCCAGGCACCCTAAAGGATCCTTGTGAGATTAAAGAGCTGGTCGGTTGTTCCACGACCAGGACGGAACCCGCATTGTTCCTCTTCAATCACAGGTTTGACTATCGGCCGAACCCTCCTTTTCAGCACCCTGGAGTAGACTTTACCAGGTAGGCTGAGTAGTGTGATGCCCCTGTAATTGGCACATACTCTCTAGTTCCACCTTTTTAAATATGGGAACCACCACCCCAATTTGCCACTCCTTTGCCACTGTCCCAGACCTCAACGCAGTGTAGAAGAGACATCTCATCCAGGACAGTCCCTCCACACCCAGAGCCTTCAGCATTTCTGGATGGATCTCATCAACCCCTGGGGCCTTGCCACTGTGGAGTTGTTTGGCTACCTCAGTGACTTCCACAGGGAAATTGATGAAAATCTTCAATCAGCTTCCAGCTCTGCCCCTACAATAGAGGGCGCTCCGGTCTGATGCAGGAGTTCCTCAAAGTGTTCCTTCCAGCACCGGATTACAACCTCAGTTGAGGTCAGCAAGTCTCATCCTTACTGTAGGCAGTTTGGATGGTTCCCTGTTTTCCCCTCCTGAGGTGCCTCACGGTCTGCCAGAAGCACCTTGGTGCCAACCGAAAGTCCTTCTCCATGGTTGCTCCGATCTCCTCTCACACCTGCTGTTTTGCCTCCCCCACAGGAGAGGCTGCTGCCCTTCGGGCCTGTCAGTACCTTGCAAATGCCTCTGGAGTCCTCCGCGATAACATGTCCCGGAAGGACTCCTCCTTCAGTTGGATGGCTTCCCTGACCACTGATGTCCACCATGGTGTTCGTGGGTTGCCACCTCTTGAGGCACCTAAGACCTTCAGGCCACAGCTCCCTGCTGCAGCTTCAGCAATGGAAGCTTTGAACATTGTCCATTCTGGTTCAATGACCCCAACCTCCACAGGGATGCTCGAAGCTCTGCCAGAGGTGTGAGTTGAAGATCTGTCGGACAGTGGGCTCCTCCAGACATTCCCAGTTCACCCGCACTATCCATTTGGGCTTACCAGGTCTGTCCAAAGTCCTCCCCCACTCTCTGATCCAACTCACCACAGATGATCAGTTGACAGCTCTGCCCCTCTCTTCACCCCAGTGTACAGAAAATGCGGCCTCAAATCAGATGTGATCACAAAATTGATCATCGATCTTCGGCCTAGGGTGTTCTAGTACCATGTACACTTATGAGCATCCTTATGTTTGAACATGGTGTTCGTTATGGACAGTCCATGCCTGCACAGAAGTCCAGTAACAAAGGACCATTCGGGTTTAGATCAGGGAGGCCATTCCTCCCAATCACCTCCAGGTGTTTCCGTCATTGCCCACTTGTGCGTTGAAGTCCCCCAGCAGAACAATTTGGGTTTTCCAATTAAATTAATTTGTACATCACCAAATCACAACATACTAAGTTACCCCAAGATGATTCACAACGGGAATGTCCGACTTTACCTATCCCAGGGTTCGAGCTAGCGTAAACTTGCGTTACGGCCTGTTACGCTATCATTTTGGACCATTATGGTTATTTTGGACCGTTACGCTTATTTTCAATATCAGATCTGTAATCAACCATTTCTGCAGCGCGACTCCAGTTTGAAGCGTGAATCAATGAAGCAATGCTTCGATTCAATGGCTTGTGGTTCTTTGATTCGCTGCTCTTCAGAAGCGGTAAGTCCGCTTCTTAGCCCCTCTCAAAGCCATTAAAATTTCATGAGTCACTTTTGTGTGTATTAAAGTCACTAACTGGGACTCTTGTTACAGTCAACAAACGAGAATCGTCCTCCGTTCTGTTGGCACAGCTCCAAATGCTGCGCGGCTCTCTGCTGAGACAGTCTGCTCCGGATTAATAACTTCAAAAAGAATTACCACTTTAAATAAATTGACACCTCTTTACAAATGTTGCAATACAGACAAACTACAATTGAGTAAAATGTTTTTCCTCCCAAAATGAACCTTTTTTGAACCTGACGTGCAGCGCAGCGAGCTGTAAGAGCTCAGCTCAGATATGGAAAGACATTCATGCCAATAATAATGTCTGAAAGGAAATGCTTTTGACAAAAACTAACTACTAACTGTTTATGTCCAACGATCAAGTATCCACCATGTAGAGTTTATTATGTCCAGAGTTTAAGGATCCAATAACCAATTTCATATTTATTTACTTTAAGACTCAATAAAATGTTGTTCAATTTCAATTTAATCAGCTTATAAAGCACCAAATTACAACAAAAGCTGTCTCAAGGTGCCTCACACAGAGCAGTTCAACATTAAAAAATTAAAATAAATAAATAAAAATAAAAAAATTAAAATACCTAATTAAAAACAGAAGTAAAAGAATAAAACATAAAATAAAAACTACTCATAAGAGAATAAAAATAGGTTTTAAGTCTTGACTTAAAAATGTCCACGGACTCCGACTGCCTCACTGAGGGCCATATACTGGCAAACCCAGAATGAGATTGCTCACTCAACAAACTTCCCTAGCCTTCTGGACATGATGAAGGGACTTGGGCTGTCGTACCTGGCTTTTCCCCTTTGGGTACCCCTAGAATGGCCAATTTTTTTCCTCGACATTACGACTACGCTCCCTCGACATTACCACTAAGCTAAAATTTTATCCTAGCTAGAACCCTGCTGTCCCCCGAACATGCATGTAGGCAGCAATGTTACAGGTGTTGTTGATCTTAGGAAGAAACCTCAAGCAGATCAGACTTTGAGAGGTTACCAACCGCTTTTGCTATCTGTATTATAATAGCCAAATGGCCTCTGTGTGCAAGGCTTGGATCACGCAAAAAACTGGGGGGAGCTGACATTTTCTGTTTGGCATGCTTATGTATTTTGGGTCAAGGATGAATGCTGCAAAAACAGAAAATTGATAGGATGAATATTTTAGGGGAAATTAGCAATTTTAACTAACCAATAAACAGTGCATGCTGTGCTGACAGTGTTGTTAGTGTTATTGATTCATTGTGTTTTTGTAGCTTGATTGCTTTATTCAGTTTAGATCATTCTCATGTTGCTATTACCACGAGCGACTTAAGTTTCATGTTGGTACCATATGTGAAATGTTGAGTGGTTTTAATGTCTTCAGCCACTGTCTGCTTGTCACATTAAGACCACCTGCTTACAGCAGCTGTGTGGGCGTGTTTGCTGCTTGTTGCTACAACTACTTTCTGAACTCATGCCATTCCAGCAGGGGGCAGTAAGTCATCTTTATATTAAAAGGGTGAATGTGGTGATTTTTTTTTTTTTTTTTTTTTTTTAAGTTCAGTGTAAGTACAAAATATAATTGTAAATACATGGATGACACAAGAAAGTAAAAACACTTATTTCCATTGTGGTCCATTTAAAAATCAAATGACAAAGTAGAAATAAAATAACAGTGTATATGATAAGAAGAACCTAAACAATTTATAAATACATTAAGACAGGAAATTACATAATTAACAGGAAATAAAAAGGTTGATGACTTCTTCTAAAAATGGTTGAGGTCTAAGGTTCTTAAAACTTTCTTGACTCAAGCACCACTCCAATTCATTATACAAGCTTTGCTTAATTTATTACCACATTTAACACAAAAATGTCAGCCTATTTTATAAACACTGCACAATCTAGAGCCCATGGATCCCCATAGGCAGCACGCTAGTACTAACAATAACCCCATACAATGAAGCACAACAAAGAGCTGTCAGATGTGCAAAAATGGAGATAATACAGCAAACAACTAAATTCGAGTGGTCACATTAACAAACTGTCAAAACAATCAAATAGTATAGTGCAGCAGATAACTGAAACAATCATGCAAATGGTGATACAAGCACCAAGGTTGGCACAAATACTCCTTAAACATTGCTCTTTTGAACAAACCGACTGGCCACTTGAATTTTCAGTAGGTGGCCAGGTGGTCAGTTAAAGAATTACACAGGGGTCAAAATTAAAAATGCTGAAATCATTTTGAAAACTACACCACATTATTTGTGTGATCGTAAAGATTCCAAAACGGTATAGATTGGGCTATCTATGACTGAATGATTAGGAGTTATGGGGTAAAAACAGCAAAAATGGTGACAAAGGTCAGTTTCAGTTTGTACAGGGGTCAAAGTTAAAGTTGCTCCAATTTTGGTAAAAAAAAGATGCAAATTATTAGTTGAGGTAACAGGGTTTTAAAAAGGAATAGTTTGCACCATGTATCATGCTTAGTTATCATGTTACAGGGTAACATATGTCTAATGTATGCTCCCTGGAAAATAAACTGGACTACATCCGACTTCAGCAAGCTACACGACCAGGATTTAGAGACTGCTGTGTCCTGGTTTTCACCAAGACGTGGCTGAGAGTTCCCGATGCTGCCATTCAACTACACACTTTACTTCGTTCCGAGCGGACAGAATCCCAGCCTTGCGCGGTAAGAACCGGGGGGGCGGCTTGGTGGTGTTTATTCGTGAGGAATGGTCAAACAACTCTGTACTAGTCTCTAGTCACTGCTCATCTCTAGTGGAGTTTGATCATCAGATGTAGACCTTTCTACCTACCGAGAGAATTCACCACAGTACTGATCATTAGTGTTTACATTCCACCAGCTGCTAACGCTAAAGATGCGCTCTGTGAGCTGTATAGTGCTATTAGCGGACTACAAAACACATACCCGGATGGACTGTTTATTGTTGCTGGAGATTTCAACCATGTGAATCTCAGGTCTGTCCTCCCTAAATTACACCAACATGTGAACTGTGCTACCAGAGGAGCGAACACGCTGGATCTTCTTTACACAAACATTCCAGGTGCGTACCGGGCAGAGCCTCGCCCCCACCTCGGATACTCGGATCACACCCCTGTTATGCTAATTCCTGCATACAGACCGCTGGTCAAACGATCGTAACCAGTTCAAAAGCAGGTGAGAACCTGGCCATCAGGAGCCATCCCTGCTCTTCAGGACTGTTTTGAACACACTGACTGGCAAATGTTTAGAGAGGCTGCAACCTACAGCAACACCATAGACTTGGAGGAGTACACTACATCTGTGACCAGCTACATCAGCAAGTACATAGATGATGTGACTGTCTTCAGGGCCATCACCACACGTGCCAACCAGAAGCCGTGGATGACTGCAGAGGTGCGTGCTCTGCTGAAGGCTCGAGACTCCGCCTTCAAAGCTGGAGATAAGGTGGCCCTAAGGAAAGCAAGGGCCAAACTGTCCCGGGCCATCAGAGAGGCGAAGCGCGCATACGGACAGCGCATCCACAGTCACTTTAAGGACAGCAGTGACACTCGGCGCATGTGGCAGGGCATCCAGGCCATCACCAACTACAGAACATCACCACCTGCCTGTGGCAGTGATGCCTCCCTTCCAGATGCGCTGAACAACTTCTATGCCCGGTTTGAGAGACAGAATGGCACGGCAGTGAGAAAGACCTCCCCTCCTCCTGACAACCAGGTATTGTGCCTTACAGCAGCTGATGTGAGGCAAACGCTATGTAGAGTGAACCCACGTAAAGCTGCTGGTCCAGACAACATTCCTGGTAAAGTGCTCAGGGAGTGCGCGGACAGGTGACAGATGTCTTCAGACATTTTCAACACCTCCCTGGACAGCGCCACCGTCCCGACGTGTCTAAAAGAAACCACCATCATACCGGTGCCAAAGAAGACTGCAGTATCCTGCCTCAATGACTACCGTCCCGTAGCACTCACACCCATTATTATGAGGTGCTTCGAGAGGCTTGTCAAGAGGCACATCAAGATCCTGCTGCCTCCTTCATTGGACCCCCTGCAGTTTGCGTATCGTCCCAACTGCTCGAAGGACGATGCCATATCCACCACTCTGCACCTGGCACTCACTCACCTGGAAAATAAACACACTTATGCCCGAATGCTGTTCATAGACTTCAGTTCAGCATTCAACACAATCATCCCTCAGAAACTGATTGGGAAGCTGACCGCACTGGGACTGAATATTTCCCTCTGTAACTGGATCCTGGACTTCCTGACTGGGAGACCCCAGTCGGTCCGGATCGGAAAAAACACCTCCAGCACCACCACGCTGAGCACTGGGGCTCCCCAAGGCTGTGTGCTCAGTCCACTGCTGTTCACTCTACTGACTCACGACTGTGCAGCAATGCACAGCTCGAACCAATCAATCAATCAATCAATTTTTTTATATAGCGCCAAATCACAACAAACAGTTGCCCCAAGGCGCTTTATATTGTAAGGCAAGGCCATACAATAATTATGTAAAACCCCAACGGTCAAAACGACCCCCTGTGAGCAAGCACTTGGCTACAGTGGGAAGGAAAAACTCCCTTTTAACAGGAAGAAACCTCCAGCAGAACCAGGCTCAGGGAGGGGCAGTTTTCTGCTGGGACTGGTTGGGGCTGAGGGAGAGAACCAGGAAAAAGACATGCTGTGGAGGGGAGCAGAGATCAATCACTAATGATTAAATGCAGAGTGGTGCATACAGAGCAAAAAGAGAAAGAAACAATGCATCATGGGAACCCCCCAGCACATCATAAAGTTCGCTGACGACACGACTGTGGTGGGTCTCATCAGTAAGAACGACGAGTCAGCATACAGAGAGGAAGTACAACAGTTAGTGGACGGGTGTAGAACCAACAACCTGTCTCTGAACGTAGATAAGACCAAAGAGATGGTTGTTGACTTCAGGAAGACCAAGCATGATCACCCTCCACTCCACATCGATGACTCTGCTGTGGAGATCGTCAAGAGCACCGAGTTCCTTGGAGTTCACCTGGCAGAGGATCTCACCTGGTCCCTCAACATCGGCACCATAACAAAAAAAGCCCATCAGCGTCTCTACTTCCTGCGGAGCCTGAAGAAGGCACATCTACCATCTCCCATCCTCACTACATTCTATAGAGGAACCATTGAGAGCATCCTGAGCAGCTGTATCACTGCCTGGTTTGGGAACTGCACCGCATCGGATCGCAAGTCCCTGCAGCGGATTGTGAGAACGGCTGAGAAGATCATTGGTGTGTCTCTCTCCACCGTCACGGACATTTACACCACATGCTGCATCCGCAAGGCAATCAGCATTGTGGATGACCACACACACCCCTCACACACTCTTCACCCTCCTACCATCTGGAAAAAGGTACTGCAGCATCCAGGCCCACACATCCAGACTGTGTAACAGCTTCTTCCCACAAGCCATCAGACTCCTGAACAGCCAGAGTCTGGTCTGATAATTTGCACACATCTCACTGACTGATGGAACAGACACACACATACACACACACACACATATACCTCACCTACAAGACAATAACAAAACTGAAAAGCTGCTGCTAAAAATAAGTCTGTTTAAAATTATACTTCCTGCACCACCTCCTCCCCACTAATGTGGTCCTGTGTATTTATTGTATATTGTAGCACCTTGGTCCTGGAGGAACGTTGTTTTGTCTCACTATGTACTGTACATGGTTGAAATGACAATAAAAATCCACTTGATATGTCATAGAATCCAATGGACGTTGACCTTGTTTGACCTTTTACTTTGGAGACCAAACATTCAACACAATCAAAACTATTCCATTTATTAATCCTATTAGCTCAACCAATAATTTGTATCACTTTTTACCAAAATTAGAGCAACTTTAACTTTTGACCCCTGTACAAACTGACACTGACCTTTGTCACCATTTTTGCTGTTTTTACCCCATAACTTCAGATCATTCAGGCATAGATAGTCAAAACTATACCTGATTTAGATTTAGCATTAGCATTTTTAATCTCAGCCCCTGTGTAATTCTTCAATTGACCCCTACCTGGTCCCCTATTGAAAATTCAAGTGGCCAGTCAGTTTGTTCAAAAGAGTAATGTCTGAGTATTTGTGCCAACTTTGGTGCTTGTATCACCATTTGCATGATTTTGCTCTAAATGTTCTCTTAGCCACTGCACTATAAAGATCATGGACCATGAAGTGGAGCACAGTTGGTATCCTCATAGTCAGTTGCCTGATGTTCTCTGAACAGGCATGTGAGAATTGCACTTTTTTTTTTTCCCATATTTACATATTTTTAAATTTTTGCCAGTGTTTTGAATGAGGTGTAAATCAGTCTGTTTTGAAGGCACACGTGAAATGCCATAAAAACATTACGACAATTATATGCTTATACGTGGTGTGTCCATAAAGTAACGGTCCTTTTTATTTTTTTTAAAAACTATATGGATTTCATGCATATGTTTTTACGCCCCCTCGTCGGATTTTCATTGTCTGGAAATGGCGAAACTTGTCCTCTAACACTCCGAAACGGAGGTGTTACTTTGTCTCGCTTCATCAGCGAATCGGTCGTGACGCGCGAAGCCTCCGCGCGGCTTTCCTTGACAAAATCTCTTGTTAAAAGTGAAATCTGCCGGAAAATGGCTGATGTCCAGCTCTTGTGATAACCAGAGAAAGAGCACACGACGGTCTCGTATCCACAGAGCCATCAGCTTAGAAATGATCCAGTGGTTTGTGCCGCGACGTCGCAGCTCGGAGCGCGGCGCGCTGAGCGTCCTTAAAGGGGTCCTTAAAGCTGTAGTTAAAGTCCTTATTCTCTGTGAAGCCCGTAAAATTTTCACCAAAAGCCAGATAACTTTTTCGAATGGTTTCGAGGTGCCAGTCTCTAACAGCTTGTGAAAAAATTCTGATGGAAAAAAATTCCTTTTCATTCCGCCATTTCCAGACAATGAAAATCCGACGAGGGGGCGGGACCACTCCTTCCCAAGGCGTGCTCACAGGCGAATGACGTCACCGACAGGCGTGGAAAAACTCACGCATGCACACAAGGGTTCAAGCATGTCTGACGTAAAAACATGTGAATGAAATCCATAGTTTTTAAAAATAAATAAATAAAAAGGACCATTACTTTATGGACACACCACGTACAGTATGACTGTAAATGGGTGCGAATTGCCATTAAGTGGTCAAACTTTAAAAGAAAAAACTTTCTTTGTAATGCCACCAAACAAAATGAGTCAAAATCTGCAAAAAGACATAATGTAAAGGAACCAAACTGGTGATTTGGATGCCAGGAACATTGACAGAGAAGCAGGCATCAGGTGCCTGTGGGACTGGAGGTGGTGTGAGATCCAGGTGAGTTACTCTCTGCTTCTTTCTTCAGTAAGTTAGTGTTTAAAGGACACGTTGCACATTATTTAATGTCCTGGTTAGCAACACAACTTAAAAGTATTCGTGATTGTTGCCTGTCCGTGCACATGCGGTAATAATTATAGTCCATTGGCTGATGGGATCCCCAATGTGCTAAAGGTGCTAAATGGGGGATTTTGTCAAGTTAACACCCCAAGAAGTGACCCATGTGTCCCTGCAACAAATCAGAAGGTCAGTGTTCAATTTTGCAAATTGTTGCTTCTATTACAAGTGATGTAAAGGTATTTGTCAAAGGTGATGAAACACTGCTATTAAACATTAAAAATGCTCATAGTGAGTGCCTCAGGAACACGTTTTTGTTTTGTTTTGTTTTATGTTAACATCCTTTTTTCTGAAGAGACCCATGGCTACTAGAAAATACCTAGGAGAGGTTTGTGAGGACCCCATCAGCCAGTGGACTATTAGTGGTTGTTGATGTATTTTATTGCTAATTATCCCTTTCACTTGGTGAGTTAGCTGGTGCATTTCCAGAAAACGTCTTACTTAGCATTTCTCGGCGTGTGACGTACATTTTAGGAAAAGCAGAAACGTCTCAATGGATTTTGACCCAAAATGCATGATACACCACCATCTACTGAATGGGAGTCTAAATAACATCCAACTGCCACACGGTCGCCATTCGGTGTGCTGAATCACACTTAATAGAATTTTCAGTTTTTCAAATGCCTTTTTTTTTGTTTTGTTTTTTTACAAATGAAAATCAAATGACATATTTTCAAATACACATTTATTTGTAAAATCCCACACACACACAGTAACTTTTTTTGTTTACGAATTAACAGCCAACTAGTGACGAGGAGGCTCATCCCATAATGCCTTTTGACATCTGTGAGTTTTAATGCTCAAACTTTCAGAATTTGTGCATTAACTTAAAAGATATTTGTGATATTTTCAATTTGTAAAAATGACAGTTGACATTAAAATCAGTAATTGCTGAAATTAGTTTGGTTTTTAAATCAAACCATAAGTCAAACCAGCTTTACTTTTTAAGCCTTTTACCACACATCTGGGACACTGTATGTTGAATGTAAATGACTCTTCCTTACAGGAGTGGGCAGGGTGCATAAAGACAGAAGCTCTGACTCGTTGTTTGTGTTGGGATTGTGATCGCCTTTGATTCTACTCAGAAGCATCTGCGGTGCTTAAACTCAAAACTGGCTTGTCAGTAGCTGATAGTGTACCGGAGTCGGTTTATCATTATAAAAGTTAACTTTTCAGTTAGCGTTTTAGCGACCATCGAAGCTAACTATTTGGTTAGCTGTGCCCACCACTGGATAAAAGTACCATAACTTGGAAAGTGGAAGTATTGACAATCTTGAATATTGAAAATAGGTTAAATTAGGTTTAAATAGGTTTAAGTGTGTGAGAGTCAATTGGTATTTATTCAACTTATTTATTTTTATCGAACTTAGTTTTTCCACATATGTTTATATATTTTCAGAACTTTAGCATGGAATCCTGTGCATGAGTACATGCGTTTTATATCGTGTACAACAAGGCAACCATTCTCTTAATAAAATCATATGAGAATTGCAAGAACTCATCTGGTTAGAGCTGCATGCATAGTGTCCTATGTATGATCCACAGTTAAATTTTTTTTTTTTCCCCCACTGCCCTTTTGACATTTTTATTTGTTGCAGTCAAATTTAATTATAAGCCAGATATTTTGCAAATTCACTGCAGAAAATGGTTTTGCAGAGTATTATCATGGCTAAAACCCTTCGGCTGGCCTGAAGCTCCCCTGGCCATTTTAAGCATTTTTTTTTTATTTGCCTCTCACATGCCTGCTGAGACAAAAGGTGCTAAGTTCACGTTATCTAATGTAAATACCAAGGAATAAAAGCTGCCATTCTAAACTGTTTATCATGTAAATTTTTTTTATCTCAAATTATAAAGTGTTGACAATGTATAGAGCGCAAAACAAATGAATTGGTCTCCTAGTTTCTGAGGGGCCTGGAGATGTTTGATGTTTATGGAAAAACCTGGGAAGGTTTGGGAAAATGCAAATTTAAGAAACCTACAGTGACTGTTACACCTACTTTAACTTCTTTCATTGCAGACAGTATGAACCCAAGATATTTCATGTTGGGTTCTCTTCTGCTCAGGTCAACTTCATTTGTCGATGTACATCCATTCCTGCAACACAGTCCAAAAAAATTTTGGGGTGCTAAAGCAATTACCACGATACCAAGTGATGAGGCATTTCAGGTGATATTTTATTTTAAATTGGCATTCTTCCTACAAAAATGTCTTAAGGTGTGCAACGGTTAGTGGTCGTCATATTTTTTGTTTCAAAATTCTCCATACATTGTCTATTGGGTACAGGTCAGGACTTGCATCAGGCCATTCCAATACCCAAAACTGCTTCCTCCACAGCCATGTCTTTGTAATTTGTGCAGAATTTGGTTTTGCATAATCTTGTTGAAAAATGCAAGGCGACCCTGGAAAAGATGTCATCTTGAAGGCAGCAAATGTTTAAAATCTCAAGGGCCACTCACATGACTGAGAAGTCAAAGTGAATGTAAGAATCACTAAGGGTTTCCATAGCATCCTAACATTTTCTAATTTGGAGTTGTATTTTTAAGGAATAGACTTTGCAGCCTTCCAACTGCTTGGCTGTTTTTTTATGTTTATGCAGGTACCAGTTTTCAACTTCTCAAAGCAGTGGGACATCATGACTGCTTTTGAGCTGAGCATGGATGAAGATGAAATTGACTGGGATATATTTAAAGTGTTTTTTGACTATACAGCTTAGATTGTGTTAAATTGATCTGTTGGTTCTTTCAAGTGTAAAGTCAAACTTGTGACCCTGTTCTTGATTCTCTGTGCCTCAACGTGAACTACAGGGTATTAACGTAACAAAAGATCAAAAGAATTTCAACTTCACATCAACAAAATTTGTTGATAAAGGAAGGAAAAAGGAAATGTTGATGAAGGTGTAAGTTAATTGAAGCAGTTTGAAACTTGAGTCAGGTATTTCATGGTTTGGCATTCTTGGTGTTTTTCTTACCAGTGAGTACTCTCACATGTGATATTTCAGTATGACATCCGCTTGAATGTGGCTGTTTCCATTCAATTTAAATTCAGCCTTCTCGTTGCTGAAATATGTTCTTACTTTTGTGCAAGAGAAATATTTGATCAGATTGGCAATCTTTTGTAGTGCAAGTTTGAATAAATTAATCTACACATTGTCATTTGGGAAAAAATATGCAAGTATCACATGTAGTGTGCTGTGATTGCAGTGAGCTTTGTTGGTCTTCAGCAGTTCTGTTTGTCATGTCTTGTATAGCAAAAATACATACTTTCTTTTTGCCTAGTATTAAAACTACTTTTTCCCCCTATATGATCTGTGTGATTTTTGACTCATTTCTGTTTCGTTGTTGTTGTCAGTTATGATTATGACCCCAGTATCCATTAACGTCTGAGAATGTTCATGGCTGATCAGTCCAATCTATCCAAAACATCCCAGACAAAGCAAATAGCAGGAGGGTGCTGGAGCGCACGCTGACACTGCTGGTCACGGTGAGATTGGTCCATCTTGCACAGCTTTATGGGGCTACTTCAGAGTGCCGTTCCTTTGCATTTAATCCCGAATAGCAAAGCAGGGCACATTTTGAAGCATCATAGTAACATCTTGATCCATTTTTGTCAATCTTGAACAAACTTGATATACATAGTCGTTACAGCCATCATCAGCACCAAATCTGGGTGACATTTTCAATCTGTTCAAAATTTTATCTCAGTAAGCCAAATCATGAGTTCAGATGTCTTTAAACTGTATTCCTAATGAGTACAGCTTGAAACTTGTTTATTCGTGCTCCATCTGGGTTAACAATTTGAAGTCGAACCAGTGTTTGTTGCAGACCTGGCAGTTTCAACTTTCCTGACATGGACTTGGTAATGTGTTAGGAATGAAAGGATGCCACATTGTTTGATGGAAATGAAAATTGTCAACCTACAGATGGCTGAAATCAAAAACGGAAGGAAAAAAAATGATGGAGCAGGCTTGAACTTTTTGACAAAATTTCATTGCAACTCAAAATGATACTCAATAGTTTGTATGGCACCCATGTGCTTGGGTGCATGCTTCACAAAATCGGGGAATGCTTCGAACGAAACAGTCGGTGTCCTGGGGGACTGGACAGTTGAGGTGCAAACTGGCTATGTTGGATGGACCGAGACGTAATGTCCCCAGTGATGAAAGTTCTCAGGAAACTACTGGAAATCCAGGTTTTTACTTGCATGGTGAACGTTTCCAGGTTATTTTTGACAATTCATTCAGTTCATTTCAGTTCCACGCCCAAACAATTGGTGGCAGTAATGCAACGTGTTGGTTTGCAAGCCGCCAGTAATTTCCAAGGAAGGGTTATTTAGGGCCCGAGTAGGCAACGTCCTACGAGGACCCTATTGTAATTGCGCTGTTTGTTATTATTTTTTATTATTATTATCACTCTTGAAATTGAAATTTCGGCCTCTTCCCATGCTCAAAAACTCACCGAACTTTCCAAAGTCGTCCGGCCGGATCCAAAATTCGATATTTTGGGGGCGTCGCACATGGTCGCAGAAAAATCGCGAAATACCGCCCCCTAGAAATTTTCAAAAACCCCTCCGCTTTGGGCTTTTTTCGTCGTAGCCTCATGAAATTCGGGACACATATTTACTATGCCAGTACGCACGAAAAAGTCTCTTACTGTCATGGTGAAATATTGACAGGAACTCGGCCATTTTGATTTTAAGTTTTGATTTTGAGCAAATTTTTGCCATTTTTGGCCATTTCCACTACTTACATTTGAACGAACTCGTCCTAGGGATTTCATCCGATCATCTTTAAATTTGGTCAAAATCATCACAACACAATGGTGATCAAAAATTATCAAAAGATTCTAATTAAGTCAAAAGGCGTGGCTGCTAGGGGTCGTCAAACTTTGGCGAGCTTTTCGGAGCACGCCATTTCACGTCGAACGGCTGTCACGCCCACATACTTCATCGTAGATCCTTCAAACTTGCTGGACATGATGAGGGCTCTGCCCTGAATGTCTACATATCTTAAGTTCCCACCTGCGCCATAGCACCCCCCGGTGATGGGGGGAAATGTCCTATTTTTACTTTAAGAGGTCCTGATGTCACATACGTAACCCAATCAACTTCATTCCACTTCTAAAACATGCAGAACAAGTTGGTGAATGTAGGCGATGAACGCCATGAAGTTACGAGTAACGGCGTCCGTGTGGCGGCATGCTGAATATTGCCCATTCGCCATGAAATTACGTTCTTCCTTTTGACGGCTTTAATTTTGTCACATCATCATGAAAATTGATACAAAGGTCAAGCACGACAACCTCTTACAATTCACAGGGGCGTCGCCCATGGGCGGGGCAAAATGCCTCAATAGCGCCCCCTTGAAACTTTCAAAAACCCCTCCCCATAGGGGTTTTTTTGGTGTAGGGAGATGAAAATTGGTACACATGCGGGACTTGCATAGACGTACAAAAAAGTCTCTTGCACCATGGGTCTACTCTAAACAGGAAGTCGGCCATTTTGAATTTTCTTCTCATTTTGGCGTGATTTCCACATGTTCTATTTGAACGAACTCCTTCTAGGGATTTTGTCCAATGCACTTCAAATTTCTTCCACATCACCCACAGACGATACTGACCAAAAGTTATCGAAAGCTTTTCTTTATGTCGAAGGGTGTGGTCGCTATGGCGCCGCCATTTTGACCCTTCGCCATGGAACATTATACTTAAACAGGAACTGATGTCACATACTTAACACCATCAACTTCCTTCCACTTCTAAAACATGCAGAACAAGTTGGTGAACATATGCGATGATCACCGTGAACTTACGAGTAACGGCTTCTGTGTGGTGGCGTACTGAATATCACCCCTTCGCCATGAAATTACGTTCTTTTGACAGCTTTAATTTTGTCATATCATCATGAAAATTGATACACAGGTCAAGCATGACAACCTCCTACAATTCATAGGGGCCTTGCCCATGGGCGGAGCAAAGTGCCTCAATAGCGCCCCCTTGAAAATTTCAAAAACCCCTTCCCATAGGGGTTTTTTGGAGTAGGGAGAACGAACTCCTCCTAGGGATTTTGTCCAATGCACTTCAGCATCCAAAGATGATACTGACCAAAAGTTATCGAAAGCTTTTCTCTATGTTGAAGGCTGTGGCTGCTATGGTGCCGCCATTTTGACCCTTCGCCATGGAACATCAAGTCATGATAACTCCTTCATGCTTTGCCTGATTGACTTGAAACTTCACATGTATGATGACGGTTGGCCCCTCAACACACCTAGCCCCTCTGTACACTGAGCGCCCCCTAGTGGATGAACCATCAACATGTCATAACTCCTTCATGCATTGTGTGATTTGCTTGAAATTTGAACTGTGGGATGAGTGGTTGCCCCTGTACGCACATGCCCACATCTGGTCACAACAGAACACACTGCCCTGGGTAGGCGGTCGCGCAGAACGAGGGCCCGTATATGACTGCTTGCAGTCCTAGTTTGTTTTGGTTTTGAAAGTATGGCTTGCCACGGAGCCATGTCACTTCCGGCAAAGTGCCGAATCCAAAGGCAAGAATTTGTACTTCCGCAACTGGCCGTCTGATGAAAACTTGTTCGGGCTCTATTGTCTGTTGAAATCAGCTGGTTTTGTCTCTAATTTGCTTCTAACAGCCAGCTGACAGCTCTTACTACCTGACCAATTAGTTACCGTCTCCATCGTGGATTACTACGCGGCTGGCGCGTGAAAGAAAATAGAGAGAATGAAAGCTTATTATGAGGCTTTAAACCTTCAAGATAAAGCTGTTTATCATGATCAATGTGTAGCAGTTGGTTCAGTGGATCTGTATGTTGTATCGGATAGTGAATTTAATGACGATGTAACAAAGTGTCCGGCAGTTTCACAGCATAAGCTTAATATGGCCAGAACCAAGCAGACCAACTGTAAATCCACCAGAGGAAAAGCTCAGAGGAAGCAGCTCGCTACCAAAGCCGCCCGGAAGAACGCTGCTGCTGCCGGCGGTGTGAAGAAGCCTCACCGTTACAGGCCCGGCACTGTGGCACTGAGAGGAATCTACCGCTACCAGAAATCCATCGAGCTGCTGATCCGCAAGCTGCCAACCAGGTCAGCCTCATTGGCCTCCTTCAGAGCATCACAGCGGAGCTCTGAAAGCGAAGTCCAGAGCGATTTCTCTCACCAGGCGCTGGAAGGGCAGCTTACGGATCAGCAACTCGGTGGATTTCTGATTGCGGCGGATCTCTCTCAGTGCCACGGTGCCAAGCCTGTAATGGTGAGGCTTCTTCACATCGACTAGCCGGAGTGCTCTTCCGGGCGGCTTTGGTAGCAAGCTGTTTCCTCTGAGTTTTTCCTCCAGTGGATTTGCGGGCGGTCTGCTTGGTTCTGGCCATATTAAAGCTTCCTTCAGGTCTGCTCTGCCTCTTCTGCTGAGTTAGGTCTCTGCGTCACTTAGAAAGCTCATAACACTCCACTGCTTGATGCACAATAACTGCTGGCAATCTGTAAAATGACTGACCTGCCTCATTTTTATCACCTGTTTGAACAACCAACAGCACAAAAGTTGACCATTGTTGAAGCTTCTGCAATTGTTCACCAAATGCACATAGCGTATCACAGCAGTCACCACGTCGTAATCCACAATGGCCGTGCAGCGCAAAATCACATGACCGATACGTCACATGAAACCCCTCTATAGACAAGTTTGACACCTTTGAAAAGTGACCAAATTACATGCATTTGTAATGAGCTCAGCGATATTTTCATCAGCCAAAAACGGCCACCAGAGGGCGCTCGGGTAAAGTCCACGGCAACCCATATTAAATCATATTTTGGGGGAGTGTGCGGTGGTTCTCACGGTTTGCTTTGTTGTGGACTTTAAAAGTTATGAGCTGCGTTTTTCCTCCAGTAATCATGTATTAAGTGGAGATAATGGGTGAAGGTCATAGAATTACAATATCATGAAAAAGTTGATTTATTTAATTAATTCCATTCAAAAATTGAAACTTGTATATTATATTCATTCATTATACACAGACTGATATTTCAAGTTTTTGTTTCTTTTAATTTTGATGATTATAACTGACAACTAATCAAAATCCCAAATTCAGTATCAGAAAATTAAAATATTGTGAAAAGGTTGAATATTGAAGACACCTGGTGTCAGACTCTAATCAGCTAATTAACTCAAAACACCTGCAAAGACCTTTAACTGGTCTCTCAGTCTAGTTCTGTAGGCTACACAATCATGAGGAAGACTGCTGACTTAACGTCCTGCCTGGGCTAAAGACTAAAAGGACTGGACTACTGCTGAGTGCTCCAAAGTTATGTTCTCTGATGAAAGTAAATGTTGCATTTCCTTTGTAAATCAAGGTCCCAGAGTCTGGAGGGAGAGAGGAGAGGCACAGAATCAACGTTGCTTGAGGTCCAGTGTAAAGTTTCCACAGTCAGTGATGGTTTGGTGTGCCATGTCATCTCCTGGTGTTGGTCCACTGTGTTTTCTGAGGTCCAAGGTCAACGCAGCTGTCTACCAGGACGTTGTAGAGCACTTCATCCTTCCTGCTGCTGACCAATTTTATGGAGATGCAGATTTCATTTTCCAATAGGACTTGGCACCTGCACACAGTGCCAAAGCTACCAGTACCTGGTTTAAGGACCATGGTATCCCTGTTCTCAGTTGCCCACCAAACTCGCCTGACCGTATCTATGGGGTAAGAGGAAGATACGCCAGACCCAACAATGCAGAAGAGCTGAAGGCCACTATCAGAGCAACCTGGGCTCTCATACCACCTGAGCAGTGCCGCAGACTGATTGACCGCTTTGCTGCTGTCATTCAGGCAAATGGAGCCCCAACCACATATTGAGTGGGCAACATTTCTAGAAATCCTTTTTTATATTGGTCTTAATTAATATTATAATTTTCCGAGATACTGAATTTGGGATTTTGATTAGTTGTCAGTTATAATCATCAAAATTAAAAGAAATAAACACTTGAAATATATCAGTCTGTGTGTAATCAATGAATATAATATACAAGTTTCACTTTTTGAATGGAATTACTGAAATAAATCAACTTTCATGATATTCTAATTATATAACCAGCACCTATATATAGTTGAGATTTGTGGGTGGAAACAAAGAGGGTTGATGACCATAAATAACATGAAACAGAGACAAACCAGTAGATACAGAAGGTAGGTGATTATGTGCCAGTTCTATCCATGGCGGCTGTGATGACCATGTGGCTGGTTACTGCGAGGTGAGGATACGGAGACCTTTTTCCAGTTCTTCACCAAGACGTTCAGTTTGACCATTGGCCTGTGGATGGTAGCCCGAGGTTACACTGGCAGTGACCCAGAGGACACAGCAGAACTCTCTCCAGAAATTAGACAAGAACTGAGGGCCTCAGTCAGACACAGTATCCTGGGGAAAACCGTGTAGTTTAAAAACTTGACAGAGCATGACCTCTGTGGTCTCTCTAGCCAAGGGGAGTTTGGGCAGAGGAATAAAGTGCACCATCTTTGACTACAACAGTAGGTACAACTGTATTGCCCTTGGAGGGCAGAAGACCAGTTACAAAATCTAAAGTTATGTGTGACCAGGGATGCGTGGGTACAGGCAGAAGCATTAATAAACCGGCAGGTGACAGACGACTTATGAATGGCACACATTTGACAGGCATTGACATACTCAGTTACATCTTTCAATAAACGGAGCCACCAAAGTCTCTACTGAACTACAAACACTTTCTTCTTAATCCCGGGATGACAGGAGAAGCGACTATCATGTCCCCACCTAATCATGCCCTTACCCCCACACCCCGAATGCAGTAGGGACAAAAAGTTTGCTGTTGGGACAACCAGGAGGAAAAGGGATGCCATCTGCAGCAGACTGGACCTTAGCTTCAGTTTCCCAGATTGGAGTTGAAATAAAACAGGACGCAGTATAGTTCCCGGATCGGACGGCGCATCAACAGGATTGTCCTGAGGGGATAATGTGTCTGGTTTACTGTTTTCGGAACCCAACTGAACTGAAAAAGATAGCCCACGTAGCTTAACAGGCATTAAGATGTTTAGCGGAGCACAGATATTCTAAATTCTTGTGATCTGTTTAAAGCAAAAACGGCATTTGTGCCCCCTCCAACCAGTGGCGCTTTAACCACCAACAGTTCACAGTCCCTGATGCTGTAGTTATGCTCTGCTGCTCTTAGCTTCTTAAACAGGTAGGCGCACGGATGCAGCCTATTTTCAGAGGGGTTACGCTGATATCAGTAGCATCATCCTCAACCACAAACTGGTGAGCAGGGTAAGGGAGGATCAGCAGGGGGGCCACAGTAAAGTGCTTCCTTACGACCCTGAAAGCCTCATCGCACCCCAGTGTCCAGGCAAACGGCCAGAGGGATGACGTGACCTCATGTAACGGCTGTGATAATACTGAAATTATGTATGACTTTTTGGTAGAAATTGGCAAAGCCCAGTAATCTCTGTACCTCCTTCAGCAAGGATCAAATTGTCCAGTCACACACAGCTGCAACCTTATCAGGGTCCATCTTTATCTCTCCCTCAGCTATAACAAACCCCAAAAACAAAACGGTTGGCTTGTGAAATTCATATTTCTCAGGTTTTACAAAAAATTTGTGGTGCAACGGGATTTGAAGTACAGTATGAACATGGCTGAGGTGGGCTTCTTGGTTAGGAGAGAAAATAAGGATGTCATCCAGGTACATGAAGACATTTATTCAGATATTCCCGCAGTACATCATTAACTAATCTCTGAAACACTGCTGGGGCATTGGCAAGGCCGAACAGCATAACTAAGCACTTGTAATGTCCTGAAGGGTGTTAAAAGCTGTTTTCCATTCATCTCCTTGTGTAATCCTGGTGGTAAGCGTTGCGAAGATCGAGTTTGGTGAATACCTTGGTTACTTCTAATAACTCGCTGAGAAGATGAGCGGCAGTGGATAATGGTTCTTTACGCTAATATCATTAAGCCCACAATAATCAATGCAAGGATGGAGTGAAT